>NC_062223.1:23950182-24155508 GCF_902686445.1 Sciurus carolinensis | reverse complement strand
CATCACTGGGGTGAACCCACATGTTGGGGTGCACTGGTGTTTTAATATGTTTTTTGTATGCTGTTTTCCAGACTTTATTGAGAATTTTTGCATCTATGTTCATCATGGATATTGGTCTGCAGTTTTCTTTCCTGATGTGTCTTTGACTGGTTTTGGCATCCCGGTGATATTAGCCGCATACAATGAGTTTGGTAGTGTTCCCTCCTTTCCTATTTCATGGGATAATTCCAGTAGTATTTTTGTTCATTTCTTCTTGAAGGTCTTGTTCAACTCAGTTGAGAATTTGTCTGGTCCTGGGCTTTTCTTAATTGGTAGGCTTTAATGGTTTATCTATTTCATTACTTGAAATTGTTGTGTTGAAATCATGTATGACCTTCTGATTCAGTTTAGGTAGGTCGTATGTCTGTAGAAATTTGTCAATGTGTTTGAGATTTTCTTTTATTTGAGCATAAATTTTCAAATGAGTTGTAATTATCTTCTGTGTTTCAGTTGTGTCCATTTGATGTTTCCTTTTTCATCACATATTTTAGCAGTTTTATTTCTCTCTTCTTAGTGTGGCTAAGGGGTTTATCAATTTTATTTATTTTTTCAAAGAACCAACTTTTTGTTTGGTCAATTTTTTCAATTGTTTCTTTTGTTTCAATTTCATGAGTTCATTCTTATTTTAATTCTTTCCTGTCTTCTGCTGCTTTGGTGTTGATTTGTTCTTCTTTTCCTAGGGTTTTGATATGTAATGTTAAGTCACTTATTGTTAACTTTTTATTCTTTAATATATGAACTCAATGCAGTGAACTTTCCTCTTGGTACTACCTTCATAGTGTCCAGAGATTTTGGTATGTTGTATTGGTATTCTCATTACCTCTAAGTATTTTCTCATTTCATCCTTCATTTCTTTATTCATTCATCATTCAATAATATTTAGTTCCACATGTTAGAGTAGCTTGTATTTTATATTTTATCATCCATTTCTGATTTCAGTCCATTATGTTCTGATAGAATGCAGGGAATTATCTCCACTTTTTTGTATTTACTAAGAGTTGCTTTGTGGCATAAGATATGTTATATTTTGGAGAAGTGTCTATGTGCTGGTGAATAAAAAAGTGTATTTGCTCATTGACGGATGAAATATTCTATATGTATCTATTAAATGTAAATTATTGATTCAATTATTTAGTTTTACAGTTTCTTTACTTAGGTTTTGTTTGGAAAATCTGTCCTGTAGCGAGGTGTGCTAATGTCACCTAGTATTACGTGTTGTGATCTATTGATTCTTGAAATTGAGAAGGTTTTGTTTGATGTGCACACATGCTCCTTTGTTGGGGCATAAATATTACAATTGTTATGTCTTTTGATGTGTAATTCCCTTCAATAGAATGAAATGACCTTTTTTGTCCCTTCGATTAACTTTGGCTTGAATTCCTCTTTGATAGGATGGAAATCCCTCCTGTATATATAACCCATAAGTGTGATATGTTTTTCCCTATCCTTTCATATTCAGGCTGTGAATGTCTTTGACTATGAGGGTAGTCTCTTGGAGACAGCATATTTTGGGTCTTATTTTTTAATCCCATCTCCAATTATCTTTCTTTTGAAGAGTTTAAACCATTAACATTCATGGCTCTTACTGAGATATGACTTGTATTCCTGGCCATTTTTTGTTTATTTCTAGCTTTAACATGATTTGTTTTCTCCTTTGAGTTCCTTAGTGTAGTTCCTCCCTTTACTGATTTCACTTTTTTCTTCACTTTATCCTCATGGAATATTTTGTAGAGACTTTTCTGTAGTACAATCTTTCTAATTGTGAATTCTTTTAACTTTTGTTTTTCATGGAACACGGTTATTTTATCTTCAGATCTGAAACTTAATTTTGCTGGATATAAAATAATTGGTTGGCATCCATTTTCTTTCAGAACTTGAAATATGTTGTTCCATGACCTCCTGACTATGAGGATCTGGGTTGAGAAATCAGTTGAGATCTGAATTAGCTTTCTCCTGTATATAATTTGTTTTTTTTTTTTCCTCTCATGACATTTAAGATTTTATCCTTATTCTGTATTTTAGCCATTTCATTATAATGTGTCTTGGTGTGGTGTCTGCTGTAATTTTGTATATTTGGGGTCCTGTAATCTCTGTATTTGATTTTCCATTTTATTCTTTAGACTTGGGAAATTTTCTGATATTATGTCATGGAAAAGATTGTTCAAATCTTTGGTTTGTACTCTGCTCCTTCATCTATCCTGATAGTTGTTAAATTTGACCTTTTCATGTTCTCCCATAATCTTGGAGGTTCTGTTTATAGATTCTTGCCATCTTCTTTGCATTGTAAACTTATTTTCAATATTAAATATTTGTCTTCATTGTCTGAAGTTCTGTGTTCCAATGGTCTAGTCTGTTGGTGATTCTTTCCATTGAATTTATATTTGATTTATTGACTCTTTCATTTCAAAGATTGTTCTCTTATTTTTTTTCACAATCTCTAACTCTTATAGAAGTGATCTTCACTTCCTGTATGTTCTCTTTGATTTCACTCTCTATACTATTCTTTATTTCAAAGATCAGATTAAATATGATATTTCTAAACTCCTTTTGGATATTTCTTTTACTGTGTTATAAGTGAACTTTCTTATTGGGGCATCTTGGTTTGTTTGTGGCAAAACCAATTAAAAATGTAAGAATATACAGCAGAACTGAAAAACATCATGGATATATCACTGTCCTCAACAAACTGATGAACAAAAAACACCCTGCTCCAAGTATGCTGGAGATGCCAGAGAAGAAGAAAATAAATATAAAATAAACCTCGGTGGAAAATTGAACAACTCTCTGTGCCCATGTTCAAAATCTTCTCAGTCCTGTCTCTGACTTTCCACAAGACTGCCTGACCCAGATAGGCCCTGGCAGACCCAGTCACTATCCCACCATTCTGGGCCTCAGTTTGCCTGAGTTCTACCACATTCCCATCCCAAGGTCTCAGTGCCACTGGAATTTGGAGGGAGAGCACCTGGAATGAGCAACACTGAGAGACAACTAGATGCTGGCAACCCACACTCACAGTCGAAGACCCCAGGGGCAGCAAATCTGGTGGGCACCCAGACACTGAGCTTCCAGTTCCTGGCTGGTGTCCCCAGACAGTGGCTACTGCACTCCAAGATGGCAGTGGCAGCAAAACCACTGGCACCCCAAACCCCAGGCTCTGGTTGGTGTCTTAAAATGGATGTGGCTGCGGGCAACCAAACCGGAGTCTTCCTGGCAGTGAACCTCTGGGCAGCTGTGGAAGTGTTAGTGGCAGAGGTCAAAGGCAGCAGGCAGGAGGTCAGCAGAAGCTGTAGTCATCAGTGGTGTCAGCAGCAGTGGTGGTGACTGCAGCTGCAGTTTCAGTGACACCCAGAGGGAAGAGTTCCAGGTGACCTCCACGGAACAGCAATGGCTTTGGTGGCACCAGCAGCAGTCTCACATGGGGACAAACCTCCAGGTGTCCTTGCAGCAGCCTCAAAACAGCTGCACCTCCCCTCCCAGAGAAGACCTCTGGGTGGCCAAAATGGCGAGTGTTGAATATCAACTCTGAAATGTGAATCCCTGTGTAGTGTGTGTTTGATTTTGTTTATACAGTGGCAGAAGAGGCTTGGTGCATGACACACTAAGGATGCATGGCCTCCCCATGTGACCACAGCAGGGGACAGGCTGGTCACCTGTGTCTTTGTTCCATCCATAACTATGATGGCAAAATCAGGCCTGGTTGTGAAATAAAATTAAAAAAATGTGGCAGGAAGAGTCCAGAGCCTGTGAAGGGGTCAGCTCCCCTTCCCTCTCTTAGCCTTTCTCCAGGAAGCCTAATTAACCATGGTTCCCTACTGTTTGCAATGTCAATAACTGCCTTAAGTGTCTGACTACTAACTCTTGAAGTGTAATAGATGTCTGTGAAAATCACTGTTTCTTTTTATGTGTTCTGTAAGCATACATTATGTTAGAGACCCTGCACAGGCCTTCAGCCACATAGACTAGAATTGTTTTTAAAAAAGGGGGAAAAATCCCCAAAGACAGGATGGGTCTTGATAATGTCTAATAACCTGTAATATTGCAAGAAAACTGTGGATCAGGGCTTAGAATTTTGGAGAGGTACTTACCTCTGGACCCACTGGCATAAAATAAAGTTTGATTTCTCCTACTTTCTGAGTGCTGTGTTGTTGTTTACATATAATTTTGGTGCATTGGCCAGGAAATGATACCCATTAGGGATTTGGAGTGGGATCCACACCAGAACCATAGTGCCCCTCAGATTGAATGGGTTGGCACTGCCTGGGAATTTAGGGATCTCATTCACCTGCTGGTTCTGCACCTCTGGTGTGGCTTCTGGCATCCTGGACACACTGGAGAGTAGGACAAAACCCCTGTGTAGTCTACTGGAAAAGTAAAGTCCCTGGGAAACAGGACCATAGACAAGCCTGTTGGTAAGGCAGAAGGGGAGCCTGAACACCCCCCTTGGCTACCCATGAGGGTGCCTGCAGTGTAAGGAACCCCAAAGGAAAAAGGGCTGGGGAGGAATTGCTTCAACTCTTAAGTGTCTGTGTTGGTGTGAATCGATGAGAGACAGTGTTTTAAACCTCCCATGGCCACCTGTAGTGGGTCCACAGGTATCAGAGTCTCCAGCAGGGAGTCATCAGTATGGGGAACTCTGAAAGTGGGGAGATAGTGTTTGAAAATTCCTGAGTGTGTGTGTGAGTGTGAAAATACTTGTGAAAGTTGTTCCATATGTAATCATGGCTGTGTCATTTTGTAGTCTTTGTCTTTTTCTAAGTTCAACTTTTTTCTTATGATGAATACACCTTTTCCCTTGAACCAATTATTCTTGTTTTGTCTAATTGAATTATGTTGCCGTCTGCTTTTCTTTCTGATGTCTTCATTTAGATGTCTACTATTCAAGGTTTAACTCTCAAATACCCTAAAAGATTAAGTTCATGTGACTTAAAATGATTAGAGATAAAGATAAAGATCTCTAAATCACTAACTCACACATTTTTCCCCCAGGTGATCACACAATAAAGGGTGTTCTTTGGTATAAATTGCTTAATGTCCATTGATTCTAGAATTTTCCTTAAAAAAAAAGGATGACTTAAGATGTTAGGTAAACTTGGTTTTCATGGGTAATCTATTGTTAAAAAATGGGTAAATCAGATTGAACATAAATGTGATAAATATCATAAATATATTGTTTTAAAAATTTTTGGTCAATAGAAAGTTTAAGATTTTTTGTTTTTCGTCTTCACTAAACGCAAGATGATTAAGGGTAAAACTTCTACCTTCATGTATGTTCTACATACAAGAAATTTAAAAAAGGAGATACAATAAAAACCCTCAAAGGATGATCAAATTATGCTGTTTTATTTGATTTGAAGAATTCATCAGTATTTTGACTCAAACTTTTGGACCCCTCAAAGTCAACACTCCCAAACTTCTGACTCTGGGAATGATGCCAAGGGTAAGAAATAAAAGAATTTGAGCCAACTGCCGAGTCTCCCACTCCTCCACCTTCCCTGTGTCCTTACTGTCCAAGCTAAGAAAAAATTTATATGCACAAACCCCTTGCTTTAGGATATGGGTCATATTGTAGCAATCTTACCAGTAGACTCTTAAAAAACCTTGACTGAATGGGTGACCTATAGGTATGGGCCTATTTAAGAGAAACATGTGTGGTGGTCATCATCTGGCCTTTAAGTGGTGTTATAGATAATTATATGATCTTACAGCTAAAGTTGGTTAGTCAGGGGTAAAATATATGAGAGAGATTCTGTAAGTACAGACACATTGAGTTGTATGATAAGGAGTCTGAACAGTCAGGCACTAAGTTAAAGGTCACAAAATACACTGCCTCTGGTGTACAAGGATAAGAGGACAAAAATAAAAACTTTAAGAAACAGGATGTCAGTCCTTTAAACCCAGTACTGGCACCCCCAGTATCATTTATCATCCTGACCCTCACAACCCCATATCTTCTCACTGTGGTCAAGGACGCCAGCCCTAAACTGGAAAAAAAATGCCAAAAAAAGTTGCCTGGACTATAGAAAAATTGACTGGAGAACCTGGTCTCTCCCCTGCCTTCCTGGCCCTTTTCCCCTGGGACCCTTTTCCCCTGCTGACCACAAATGATGTGGCAATAGGTTTCCTCACTGTTAGCTTATGACCTGAGGACAGGAATAATCTCCCCTTTTAAGATCTGACAGGACACCCCATTTGGCCAGGGTACATCTATCACTAGGGCAAAGCAGTTCTTGCTATAATTGTATCCCATCAAACTAAATGCCTGGGGAACTGACAGAATAAGTAACTGTCCCCAGAAAAGAAAAAGGCAGGAACTAAGGACAAACATGTGTTTTGTAGATAGTGTCTGCAAAGGGATCTTCAAGGAAGCCTTAGAAAAGGATGGAAAGTGCCTCCTTCATTGCATATTAATATGCCTTGTATAAGAGAAAGTCCTAAAGGAGCCTCTGGGTACAATTGATTGTGGAAATGTCACTTAAAGTTGATGACCTTATGATGGAGATAAGGGAGAGAGATCAGGTTCCAAAATATCCTGTGCTCCAACCCTTTGACTGCAATCTGTGAAAAAGATTAAGAAAGAGTTTTTGTATGTACTAGATTTCTTTTCTTTTTTTTTTTTTTTTTTTGCGGTACTGGGGATCAAACTCAGGGCCTGGTGCTTGCGAGGCAAGCACTCTACCAGCTGAGCTATCTCCCCAGCCCTGTACTAGATTTCTGATCCCTCTTCTGGGTTAAAATTTGTTATGTAAGTTAAATACATAGATAAAATTCATAAGAATTGTTTCAAAATATAAATTTTAAAATGGACCTTAACTTAAGAAAATAGAAAATATAAAAGTTAAAAGTATGGAAACATATTAGAAGGTAAAAGAAATGTTCCTGGGGCTGGGGAGATAGCTCAGTTAGTAGAGTGCTTGCCTTGCAAGCACAAGGCCCTGGGTTCGATCCCCAGCACCCAAAAAAAAAAAAAAAAAAGAAATGTTCCTAAGTGAAAAAGTATTTTGTCTGGTAAAGTAGTATTCTTGTGCTAAAGTCCAAGTAAAGTCCAAGTTGAGAGGACAGAACTCAGGATAAAGCAAGTTAAAAATACCTAAGTATGTCACAGAATGTCTGCAGAAGGTAAATCTCAAAAATGTGTGTTTGTGATTAAATCGGCTTTAATTAACACAATTGGTTATTTAAGCTTTAATACCCTGATATGAAACAGAGTCTAAAACTTTTGTTGACTCTTATGTAATCAAGGTAATTTTCTTATATTTGTATCTTTTAGGTTTTATTACTTAGGGAAACTGAGTCTTATGGAAATTAGATTTTTTACATGTTTTAAAGTCTTAAATGATTGCTTTGTAACTGGTTAAACAAACAGCTGTTATTTAGGTTATAACAATATAGTTGACACCTGAAATATGTGACTAGGTATATGTATGCATCTGAAAACTATGTCAGTCTAGGCCTTCTCTAAGTGTTATGTGAAAGTCTATAAAATGAGGGGTTTGGATGTTGGCTCATTACTGGATTAGCATGTTTGAGGCACTGGATTCTATTCTCTGAAATACATGTAAATAAATAAATAAAATGAAGGTCCATCCACATCTAAAAATGTATAAAATGAAAGTGTATGTAAATTTATGGGCAAGATAACCAATAAGTGCTCTCTTTTATATGTGGCATGGAAGCACCACACTGTCATTTAAAGATCTGTCTTATAGCTGTTTACTTTGACTAAGTCAATTTCTGATCATTAACACCATTTCCTAAATGTATAAGAGATTTAAGCCTCTCCTTTGATTTTTGTTAACCCACACAGACATATGATTATTGTTACCATACTCTCCAGATTCTAAATTATATTTTTAAAGATAATCTTAGTTAAGTGTAACACTTAGGAGACAATTTTGAAAAGCTGTTGTTCTCCAAACTTAAATTATCTGTAGGAAAATTCTCAGACTTGTATAAAAATAACAGATTCAGTTGATATTTATTCATGTCATTTGATGTTTTATAGCCTGATAAAGTAACTGCTTGTCAATAAGTTATATGTAGAAGTGTGTGTTACTCTTTGCACTGGAATTGAAAGAGAATAAGGAGAGTCTGACCTGTTTAACGGTGATAAAGACTTTATGAAATATATTTTTAAAAAAGTAAAGATCTGTTTCAGAAATAAAACATCTTACTTAAGTTTTGTTAAGAGGCCATCACACCTGAGTTAATTCTTTGCCTCTCACCTTATTCCATGTTAGGATAGCAACTCAATTTTATTTAAAACCTGGATTGAATAGAGTAGATGAAGGAAAAAGTTGAATTTCATTCCTCAAAAGGATCATGAAGGAAAGAAGGCAGAGTGGTTTGGGGAATTTCTAGCAGACATCTCAGACATGCTGACAAGGAGTGACAAAACCAAGGCACACAGCAGCTGCTGGAGGGAGTAACTCACTGAGGGACGGTTTCTAAGCTGAAGGTACTTGGTGCACATCCACATGGCACTGTGATTGATGCAGCAGCAGGAGGAAGCAGAGATTGTAAAAGCATGTGTAATATAATAATTTATTCAAAGGAAACAAGTAATTCTGGGGGTAGACGTCACGTTTGAATTGTTAGAAGACAATTCAAATGTGAGCTATAATGTGTGTAACCAAAACATAAGAATTTTATGGTCACACAGATATCATCCATGAGCCACAGTGACGGTAAAAGGATTCAAGGATCCACCTACATATCACCTGTGAGACATTCTGAGGATCTGAGTGAAACCCTGACTTCAACAGAACAAGGACTTCAAGGTAGGGGAGCTGAAAGTGAAGAACAGGGTTGTGGGGCAAAGACTCTGCAAAGTCCATGATGACAGCACAGGGGAAAGTGTCTCACTGCCTCCAATGGGGAATTACTGAGAGAAGACACGTCAACCCAGAAATGAGAGATTGCACCCAGGTAGGAAACCCCTTATCTTAATCTGAATGGTATCACTTGTGGAGAGGTTTCTGCAGACATCAGAGATGACCCCAGTCAGCTCACTGCATGTTCAGGAGTGATTCTTCCTGGCCTCCCAATTCTCCTCTCCAGCTCTATTAGTAGAGCTCTCCTGATATTACAGATAGGATTCCTGCACCAGGAGGAGCCTATGTAGTCCCTTTGGTTATCATGTCTGTTTCAGTCAGATTTTTTGCTGCCTTGACTACAAGATCTGACCAGAACCATTTTAAAGGAGGAAATGTTTATTGGAGGACTCACAGTTTCATAGGTCTTAGTCCATAGTAATCCTTGGGGCTCAAGGTGAGGCAGAATATCATGGCAAAAGAGTGTACATAGGTAAGCATCTTATATCATCAGAAAGCAAAGAGAGAGAGAGAGAGAGAGAGAGAGAGAGAGAGAGAGAGAGAGAGAGAGAGAGAGAGAGAGACTCCACTCTCCAGATACAAAATACATATCTCATAGCCATGTCTCCAATGAGCCACTCCCTCCAGTCACACCCACCCACCTCCAGCTACCACTCAGTTCATCCCATCAGGGAATAATTCACTGAATAGGAATAATCCAATCATTTCTCTTCTGATCCTTCTTGCATTGTCTCACACATGAGCTTTTGGAGACACCTCACATTCAAGCCACAACAATGTCTTATGCCCTCAGGATACTGGTGTACATCCAAGCCCTAAAGTGGTTCCTGAAAATGTAAGGTGGGCAATTGGCATTGGTGGGATACATAGAAGCAGTTTCTTAGTATAGCACACTTTAATAGAATTGTGATACAATCTCCACATTAAATTTTGTATTTTTTCCTAACTGTACTTTTTAAGTCCATAAGAAATTATAAAAAATAGTATGAATAGTAGGTACAAAAATAATCACTTATTTCAAAATATAATTTAATTGTGTAAACAAAGTGAAAATTATCAATGTAGTCTCTGTACATTTGATCAAACTAAGCCTTCTAACTCTGAGTGCATTTCACATTTGTAGAATATCTCAACTCACACTAGTGTCATATGAAGTGCTCAAGGGCAACATGGCCTTATTTTGCCAATGTAAGTCATTATAGACCCTGCCCTGTTGCAGACTAAAGCCTGGGGTATCAGATCAGTCATCAAATGTCCTTTGGGAACCTCTCAGTCTCATCATTGAAGAGAATTAATTGAATTGGGAAATAATTTTATTATGTTTCATAAGCAAAAATGGGCATATGGTTGGGTAGCATGAAGATAGAGCTAAACTGATCCCCTCCAGCCTTGGGATTTTGTGGTGTGTATAAAATGAATACAGAGTCAAACAGTTGTTTGAGAAATATGATAGCACAAAGCAACCTACAACCAGGAGGATGGTGCGGGTGGCTTTGTGTTCAGGAGATGACTGAGAGGAGATTCGGGGGCTGTGGATGTGGTGGGCTCTCCTGCGGTGTCTGTAGAGGAGACTCACCATGTACAGGCTGGTGCAGAGCATGAGGAGCACAAACACCAGATCATGAAGCAAGATGACACTCATAAATGGCCCTAAGTTCCGGTTTCCAAAGTGCTTAGTTTGACAGTATGCATGAACATAGCCGTGACCAACCATAGTGAAATTTCTGATGGCTCTGACAGACTTAATAACACGGATGTAGATGAACATGTTGATGACCCAGAAAGAAAGCAACAAGGGATACATGCATGCAGGGAACTTAAATTTAAGCCACATCCACTTAGAGTTACTGGGACTGACTGTGATGGCTTGAAATGCACTCAGGAGAGAGGTGGTGCATATGGTAACCCCACGGGTCACCCTGTACGAGAACAAAACTGTCTGACAACCCACATCATCCAAAAACTGTCTTACTCCCAAGGTTGATGCAATATCTGGTATCATGGTGAATATGATGGTTAGAATATTCGCAAAGAGCAACTGTGTAACAATGGGATCGATGTGCTTCTTCAGATAGGGTTTAACTAAGAAGATGTATGCATATAACATGAAAAGCAAGGTGTTCCCCAGGACACCAATGCATAGCTCAGAGATGAGGAAAACCCCAAAGATTGTGTCACTTGGAATCATCATCATCCTCTTCTTTTAGTGCTGAGGATAAAATCAGACCTTGGCACACCCTAGGCAGTTGCAGAAGTGCAGGACCTCTGAGTTGCAAGCAGAGCCCAGGATCATTATCTTAAAGATGTGTTTGAAGTTTTAATGAGGACAACGGGCCCTGAAATGATAAATGAATAATCATTTAGATTATTTTTTAAATATAGATTGTTAACAAATATTGAGAATTCAGGGAGAGAACAGGGTGGTGAATTGTCCAGTACTCTGAGTTTTAGGGCCTGGATAGGCCCATCCAGAGCCTGGATTGCAGGACTCCTGGGAACAGATGATTACAGAATGAGGCAGAGAAAGAAGGTGGGATTCAAGCCACATCACTGCCTTCTAGAATACTGAGCAGGGAACATGAGACCTGTGTGAAGGGCAAGTGTGCAAGTTATCTGGCATGTTTTCTTCTGAGCCTCAGACTGTGTTTCATGTTCAGCCTATGTTCCTGTAGTGTCACCTAGCTGAAGAGCATGTTCCTTCTAACAGGCAGACTATCCAGTGTACTTCAACTTCTGTCTTGGAGATTTCAGGGCACACACCCACTCCTCCATGTCAATAACTTCTGAACAATCAGGCAGCACAGTGTTTCCCACATGTGGACTTTTCACCTCTCTCCCTAATCATGGGTCAAACAGGAATGATCTGTGATATTTGTGGATCTCACAACATCTGCTGAGCTAGAGACATGCAGAATGTCAAGCTCAATATAGGTCAGTCCTCAGGACAAGTCTCCGGACACAAATTTCCAGCAGAATCTGCCCAAATACCATGGTTGATGAACCCAGGCTAACAAAAGATCCCTGTATCCTGAGGCCTGAAAGATGTAGAAAATTCACTCTTTGGTCTTAATATTGCTGAATGTTTGTTGTGGACACAGAATTAGTAGATTCACAAGTGTAAAATGCAGCAGAAATGCTATGACATTCTTTTACGTTAATATTTAAATTGATGAAGTTATTGTCTCAAATGTATTTTTTGTATTTTGGAGTTTATTTCACTAATTCATTTGATTGGGGATACTTTCTTCCACTGACCCAGTTGATCCTTCACTTGAACCGTACATAGACTTTTATTCCCTGCTGGACCTCTGGTCAATTCCATGTGTGGCTCCACACTGATCAAGTCCATGAGAACACTCTCAGGTCATCCCAGGCTGCACTTTCACCACAATCCCTGCCTTGGCATGATCTGCATTGCAATGATCCCACCCTCATTATCCCTGTTAATGGAGCAGCACTCAAATTAATTATTGAACACCCACAGTGTTTGAGTACTGTTCCTCCACAAGCTCATTTGTGCCTTCCACCAATTATGCAATTTAGGCTTAAGAGTTAGAATTGTTTAAAATCATGATTCTTTACATATTTTTCTATGCTGATCATACTCTGATTTTTAAAGTTCACGATGTTTTGAATATGTTTTCTGATGGTTTCAGGTGATACCTGATCATTTATAATTTTCCACTTTCTCTAAGCAGGCTCTGCTTACAGTTAGGCAGAGATCTTACCTCAGTCTTTTTCTCTCCTTCCAGGGTACCTGCCCCTAGCAATCCTAAGTCATTTATAACGTGATCATCCAGACCTATTCACAATATTCCTTCAGTATCAGTGGAGATCAGACACCCTCTTACTGGAGGTAGGAGGCCAGGGATTATTCCCAGTCTCTCATCTTGGAATGAGTATCCATTTGCACAGCCTGGATGGATGAGGGGGATCAGTGTCATTGCAGGCGAGCAGGATAGGGGACCACAGCAGTGAGGAGAGCATCCTGGGGCCTGAAAAAGTTCATGTACACCACTCTTGACCTCTCAGTAGGGAAAATTAACAGGGAAATGGATGAAGGTCAATAAAGCCATGATAGGTCCCCAATGAGTTGAAAATCACAGGAACAGGGTGTGCAGTATGGAAACAGCAGGGAAGGAGTTTAAAGCTCCTCCTTAGATGCTGTCAGCCCCACCAGCCCACAGGGAGGGGAGAGCAGCACCTGGTGTCAGATATTTCACTTTTGATAACAGCATGAAATTAAAGTATCCTTGGTAGAACAATATGTATGTGGGTGTATTAATTACATCATTTCACCATTCCCCACTGTTTATAAATCACAATGCACTCTCTGCACCACATGTGTAAATGCAATGATAATTATTTAAAATAAACAAATATGCATCCAAATGAGACAAATTATGGGAAAGACATTAAGGACTTTGGAAGTTAAGCATGTAAAATCAGACAGAGAAAGTCACTAATAACATTTCTGAGAAAAACAGTTTTAAAATTTTGAGCTCAAGTACACATATTATCAAGATATATAAAGAAAAAACACAGGTCATTAATAGACCACAGTGGGAGATTTTAGTCAGATCTTTCCACACAAAGGGATATGCACAGAAATGTCAGGATATAGTTAATTAATCATGTCAAATCACTCTGTACTGTTATGTAGAGGATTACGATGGCAGTCACTGGAAAATACCCACCATTCCCCTTGGGGCACTAGTGAAGCAAAATTAATCTCAGGTTAGTATTTTAATAAAATGAATGTCTATTAATATTTAATGATTTATATATATACATCAATTTAAAGGCTGCTATGAAAACATGTAAGTCTGAGTTGAGTAGAATGGGAGAATTAAAATGAAATATAAACAAATGAATATCAATTGAGCCATTGAAAATGAATATGAGAGCATGAGAAAAATCAGAGTGCACAGGAGACCCACGATTGTTGTGGATTTGAATGGCAATTTCATGTAGGTGTTATGAGAAAACTCAAGATCTTCACATCAAGAGTGTTTGTCAGAGACTTTAAACAAAACTCAATTTATACAATGAAAGATAATCAGATCCTAACATACACAAGAAATGAAAGAATGGAGATAGAACAGGCATGAGTGAAGGAAAAGAGAATTATAATTTGAAACTAAAAGACAGGAACATATAGGAAAATTATAATAGAAATGATAGAAAGATGTGAAAATGACTCTATTCTCCTTGCAGAATCCCATACAGAGTAAAGGGTATATGCAAAAGGACTTACTACCTCTCTATTGAGTCTGAGTTCTTCTGGGTCCCTGCTCCAAGCAGTTGGCCTCTCCAACAGGGTGAGCCTGTTGGAATGACTGGGTCTCAACAGCACAGCCTGTGTTTCAGGGACAGAAGGACAGAACCTCTCCTCCCAGGGGACATCAATCACTTGTCACCTCCTGCCACAATGACCTTGTTTACCAGGAATCATTTTGATGCACCCAGAGGAAGCAACTGTGTCAAATGCACAGTGACTCTCTGGGTGTAACTGTTAGGTTACTAATTAAGAGTCCTCAGTCATCACTTGAGGATGTGTTTTCCCTGGATGAACTGCTTTAGAAAGTAAACTTGAAGATGTAGACAGCCACTAATAGTTTCCATACAACTAATGGAAATGACCACAGCCATTGATCCAAACTGACCCTGAGCAGGATACCAGAGGACATGCTGCCTGCTCTATGGGAGGCCACTGTGCCTGCTGCACCCATTATGGTTCACACATTAATGCCATAAACCACAATTATTCTATCTAATTCTTCCACATTTGTACTTCTGCATTGTTTTAAAGCATAGAAATAATCTTCTTTGGAAAAATACTATCATTTAACTTTAAATTAAATTTCGCTTCCACTTCTACAAAGGATCCAGAGAGTCACAAACTGTCATTACCACAAGCTAACCCACTTGGAGATGGAGGGGTGACAAGTATCCCATGAAGTCCTTATGAACTCCTACACTCAACCTCACCTGTGCCTGCATGCATCTGGTGCTAACAAGGAGTTTGTGAATGATGCCCAGGGGACATGTGTGCAGTGCTGTAAGTACATTCTAGGGCTGGACCTGAATAGCACTGCTAAGACCCTGAGTCAGCACTGGCACCTGAGTTCCCAGAAGATGTCAACAAATATATGGAACACATCCTATGTATTAATTATTAAGCATAAATAAGATCAAGTGTTTTTAACTAAATTTCCATGTGCCCTGCAGAGAAACCAACAATCATTCAGAGTGTAAGTTTGAATGTTATGGTACTATTAAAAGTGGTATAGTCAAAATGTTCACAGTATTAAACATACTGTGGTTGAACATATACCTTCCACTCAGAGGTCTCCAGGTCAGATGTGACCTGCTACTGAGGTCCATGTTGTCCCAACCCGGATTTTGCATTCTGGTGAGACTGTTTTTAGAAGATGCCCCTCTCAAGGCTCTGCAGCAGAGAGTGGCTTGTAGACTAAACTTCCTGGTCCATGTGTTCAACTTTGGGCTACCAAATCTCCCCTTAAATCAGCACAACACTCAATACACACCAATGACTTAACAAATAAGTTCCAGTTATTTGCCTCCAAGGTTAGAGAATTACAAAATTGCTTCAACAAAATAAAACTTTTCACACAGCAATAAAAACACTTGCTGATATTTGAAAAGTGAATATAATCCAAGCAATAGAGGATATGAAGAATGAACAAATGGAAAACTTAGAGTTAAACATCTAAATACAAAGACATTCCTCATAAAACTAGAAAAGGACAGTCCCAAATGCATTTGGAAGAATGAGAACCATCATAACCAAAGCAATTGTGAATCAAAAGAAGGATGCTGTAACAGAATGAAATTAAAACGTTAGCTCTCATCCTGCATGAAATTCAACTCAAAGAGGATCAAAGACTTAAGCAATAGAACAGAGAGTCTGCACCTACTAGAAGAAAAGGTAGGCCCAAATCTTCAACATGTTGGCTTAGGATCTGACTTTTTTAAAAAGACCCCTTAAGAGCAAGAAGTTAAATGAAGAATCAATAAATGGAATGGATTGAAACTAAAAAGCTTCTTCTCAGCAAAAGAAATAATCAATAATGTGAAGAAAGAGCCTATAAATTGGGAAAATATCTTTACCACATGCACCTCAGATCAAGTATTAATCTCCAGGATATATAAAGAACTTAAAAAACTTAACTCCAAAAAAGAAACCCCCACAAATAACACATTCAATAAATGGACTGAGGAAATGAGCTGACACTTTACAGAAGAAGATATACAATTGACCAACAAATATACGAAAAAATGTTCAGCATCTCTAGGAATTAAAGAAATGCAAATATAAACTCCTCTAGAATTTCATCTCACTCTAGTGAAAATGGCAATTATGAAGAACACTAGCAACAATAAGTCTTGGTGAGGATGTGGAGGAAGATACACTCATACATTGCTGGTGGGACTGCAAATTGGTGCAACCATTATGGAAAGCAGTATGGAGATTTCTCAGAACACTTGGAATGGAACTACCATTTGACCCATCTCTCCCATTCCTTAAGAACGATAACAAAGCTATCCCAAATGACTTAAAATCAGCATACTATAGTGACACAGCCACATCAGTGTTTATAGCAGCTCAATTCACAATAGCTAAACTATGGAATCAGCCTAGATGCCCTTCAACAGATGAATGGATAAAGAAAATGTGGTACATATACACCATGTAATTTTATTCAGCCTTAAAGAAGAATGAAATTATGGCATTTGCTGATAAATGGATAGAGTTGGAGAGTATGCTAAGTGAAATAAGTCAGACTCAAAAAAACAGAAGACCAAATGTTTTCTGTGATATGCAAATGCTAATTCACAATAAGTGGGGGGCACGAGGGAAGAATAGAGTTATTTTAGATTACATAGAGGGAATGAAGGGAAGAGAAGGGGTATGGGGGTAGGAAGGATAGTAGAGACATTGTTACCTCATGTACACACATGACTACATGAAAAATGTGATCCCACAATATGTACAATCAGAAAAATGAGAAATTATAATCCTTTTGCATATGATTTATTACAACACATAAATGCATCTATTGTCATGTATAAATAGTTAGAACAAATAAAAAATTTTAAAAATTGAAAAAAAAAGAGGGATGTTGGTGATACCACAATATCAGACCTCAAATTAGATTACAGAGCTATAGTAACAAAAGCAGCACAGTTTTCTGGCACCAAAACAGATATTAAGATGAATAGAATAGACTGGAAAACAAGGGCAAACACACATAGGTATGGTTATGTGCTACTAGAGAAAGGTTCCCAAAGCATACTTTGGAGAAAGAAAATCATTTTAATAAATGGTGTTGGGAAAACTGGATATTCATATGTGGAAGAATGAAACTTGAATGCGACCTCCCATCTTGCAGAAAAGTCAACTAAAATGGATCTAAGACCCAGGAAATAGGCCAGAAACTTTTACTGCTAGAAGAAAATACATCCCCAGAACTCAAACCTGTGGTCATAGACAATGTGACAATGTAGGGTGTCCCAGGCTAGCTCAGGCACAGGTAAGAGCTGATGGTCTTACCTGTCTTAACCCAGACCCCGGGAGTTGGGTAAGAGCAGGCTTGTGGTGAACAACCTGCAAACTCATTTATTGCAGGAGAAACCATATATTTTATAGACTTTTAACTGAATCACAATGTGCCACGGGGTATCAGACCACCAGGCCCCTATACAGGTTCCCTTGGTAACACTAGGCAAATTTGGGGAAAGTTGTTTACTTTCCTAAGTGACCAGAATGAAATGCTCCTCTCTGTAGGTATTCCTGATGGGTGTGAATGTGTGAAGGTTTTCCTTATACTCTTGAGACCTTCACAACTGCTAGCTAAGACTTAGGATTTCTCCCAAAATTTCCCCCATTTTTATTAATTTGGACAAGAGGTTCCTTCAGGAGGACCTGATTGACCTGAACCCTCGTGAGTCTCTTGTTGAAAATGGACCACAAATATTTAAGAACTGCAAGAACTATAAGGAAGAGGATACAGACTAGTCCTAACTTTATCAGATTTGTAGGATTCAGCATGTTTTTTAGCTTTGACCATATTTATTGTATTGTAGTTTTATCAAGATTAATCCTGATGTTTGTCATGTTTGTGACTTCCTGTTCAATGAGGCATGTTACAGTGAGAAATTTTTGTGACCATTCAGCCTTTAGTTGTTGCACAAGTAAATCTCTGGCATGTGTAAGGTTATGAACACTAGCACCTGTTATACAAAAAGATGAAGGCTGAACAATAATGGCACACTGAAAACTTTTTGTTACCATTAAATAATCTATTTGCTGTTGTTGTATGTCTATTTGGGCTTGTAAATTGTGCATGCCATCAAAGGTAAGTGTGGCTAATTATGTAAGGTCATCGAACAAATCAGAGGAGGTGTGTATAGTTTGTTGAAAGACAGCAGCGTTGGATCCAGACTGGATTAAGGCAGCAGTGGAGGCAGCTGTGGCAGTGGTAGAAACAATCAAGGTGTCAGCTATGACAGCAGAGATTCCAAAGTCTCGTCATCTGCAGGATCCAGTTGATGGTCATGACTAGAGTGATTCTGTTAACATGTTAGGGAACATTAGATCCGTGTCATTTACCATCCTATACAGAAATGAGGGGGTATGAACCAAGATATGAAGTGAGATATTAATATCCAGATGGTTAGCAAGAGCACAGTTTAATTGTGTGCAGTTAATCATGCTACCTGCGAGGGTGGACAAATTGAAGTTTGAAACTTGAATAACATAAAATGGAGGATGTACAAACACTTTATCTTGCCGGTGGTAATGGCCTTTATCTCCATATACTGTGGCATTCTGGAATTTCAGAGGTGAAAGGTCTATGCAAGTGTACTTGTTGCATAGGTTTTTTATGCCAAAGGGGTTACTAGCACTGTCAGTCTCGAAGTGAAATACTGTGGCTGCAGATGAATCATTGAATGGTAGATCAGTGAAGACCACAGTAATGGCTGCATCATGATAAGTCAGTGTTCCATTAATTCCAGTTACATAGGGTCCATGGCATAGAACATGAGGTGGAGGGTAATTAAATGTATTAGGTTTGGAGCAATCAGGAAGGGTACATTGGGGCTTCATTGTGTCATTGGGGGCATCTGGATAGAGATCTGTCTCCTCAATATTGTCTAGTGGTCCCTGAAAGTAAATGGGATTAGCCAATGTAGGACCACCAAGGCCTGATTTGTTGGCCTTTGGTGACTTAAGTCTTGCACCTTGCATCTTTCTAGGGATTCTATGTCATTCAGGAGACAAAGGATGTTATTAGTCCAGCAATACTGTAGAAAGATGCCTCCATTACTTGGATAATTGAATTGGATGTGATCATCAGTATGAAGTAATGTATTTGTAAAAGTTGTGTTTATAAGCAAGTAACTTAGAGAATTCTTTATATCACTGCTGATGTCAATGGGTGACTTTGTTGGGGCATTTTGCACAGTGGAAAACCTAGGAAATGAAGGAGCCTGATTATGGTCCATCTGAAGTATAGGGGATTGATAAACAAATGTCCAAAGGTGGTGGGGAGAACTTACCTGTGCGGTACTTACCTGAGATTTGGCAGTTATAATAGCACACATGAGTAAGAATAGAGTGCCTGGGCTATGGTCCCCAGATGGTGACATCTCCATGGCTTGGGTGGCTAATGCCTTTATGTCAACCCATGTTATCTTGTGGGCTCTCCAATGTGGGGGCCGTCAGCATTGTTTCTTGTCAATAGTCTTAATCTTTGGAATTTGGCTAGTGATGGCTGGTTTGACATTTCTGGCTGGTATACTAATGGGGTTAGTTGTATACTCTGGGAAAACACAAGCAAACACTCATCCCTGGGTGTTAAGAGGGTGTGGTCCTTTCCATGTGCCTGTGAGTGGGTCTTTCAAGTGTACCAGGGGTAAGGGGGTCAGAGAAGGAAAGGAGCCCCAATGTTTATATGTGGGGTTCACTCCATTGCTATCAAATATGAGAAAATTAAGTGTAAATAGAACATGTGTGAGTGTGAGGTTAGGGTCCAGGCATATATGAATGTCCTTTTGTTTTTGCAATGTTTCCTTTAATGTGCGATTGGTTCTTTCAATTATTCCTTGCCCCTTTGAATTATATGGAATGCCAGTTGAGTGGGAGATACCACATGATGTTAAGAACTGCTGGAAGCTAAAAGAGGTGTAGGAAGGCCCATTATCAGTTTCTATGGCCCAAGGAACTGCCATCATTAACATAGCCATTTTTACAGTCTATTACATTTGAGGTTTTTTTTCTCCAGATTGTGCAATAGTAAAAATGAGCTTAGAATAGGTGTCCACAATATGTACATATGTCATGTACATTTTTTAATTTCCAAATGAAGGAATATGGGTAACATCCATTTGCCAGAGCTTGTTAGGGGATAGGCCTCTAGGATTAACTCCTTAAGGTTGAAAGGGACCAAGTGGTGCTGTAGAGACATAATGTTTACAAGCTTGCACCATGTGTTTACATTGTGCCAAAGTGAGTTCAGGAAAAAAAAAAAAAAAACCTTCAAATTGCTAACTGACATGTGAAACTTAGTATTTGGTATGCATGCTTGCTCTAAGGCACTCAATGAAATGGAGTAACATGAGATAAGTTTGTCTATTTTATCATTACCCTGAGCAATGATCCCTTGCAGATTTGTATGGGATCGTACATGAATAATATACCATGAAAACTGTCTGCTTTCAGTTAGTTCCTTTAAGGTGTGGAGGGCTTGATCAATGGGTTTATTGGTCAGTCTGAACATGGAAAAGGAGAGTGTTTTTGACACTTGTACAGTGTATTTGTTGTCAGAAAATATATTAATGGGGGTTTCGGGGCATAGAAGAAATACTTGATTTACAGCCCTCAATTCACCTAGTTGAACAAACCCTGTGTGGTTTTCTAGATGTGTGATGTCTGATTCATTTATGGTTTTTATAAGTACCCCAATTTTCGCTTTTGGCATTGGTAAATGCACATGGGACATTGGGTATGGGTTGTGAGGAAGGGAAGGCATTTTTTGGAGGAGAAATATCTAGGGATTGTAGTGTCTGAAGCATCTTGTTAGGAGAAAGGTGATTATCTATTTGTTCTGGAAATTCAGAGATTAAGGTTTGTAATTGAGTGTTGTTCTGTATGAGGTGTAAGATTTCAACTTTGTTAATGGAAGCACCAGAGTATCTGGCTCAACATTGAAGACCTTATTACAATAATATTTTATCTTAAGGGCTGTAAGAATAATGCTTTCCAGATTGCTGGTGATTTTATGACAGTGACTCCATGCAAGATGTACCCAGAACAGAGGGCCATCCTGTTGCCAAATGACATCAAGGGGTATCCCTGGGGACAATAAGACAATCCCTACCAGGGAGTGGCTTTCATCATAATATTGTGTTTGGAAGTCAGCAAGACAGTTATTGATGTGATTAACTGTTTGCAGAGCTTGTGGAGTTAGGGTAATTTTCTTTGAAGGGCAGGACTCTTGCCTGAGCAAGTCGAACAAGGGGTAAAGTCCTTTGATGGGATGGGCAGAAAGGGTTTGAGCCAATTAACATGTCCACAAAGCAGTTGTAATTCATTTAAGGTATATTTAGGTTTTAGAAGTATAGTTCGTCTGAGGGGCCTAATTTTTGATGAAATTTTATATCCTAAGGGTGGTTGGTGCTGCACTTTGTCAGTTACCACATGTAATCCCAATGTATTGAATGTTAGGACCAGCTATTGTTTTCCATTGCATTTTTGAGGTGGTAGCAGAGTCAATGATGGTAATATCTGCTCCTGTATCCACTAGATCCCTAATGGGAACTCCGTGTAAGTGGATGGTCATTTGAGGTTTTGTGTCCAGGATTGGCAATGTCCAGTGCACCTGGCGATGTTGACCAAAATTTGCTTAAGGCAAGTTAATAATGTGGCATTATCTCTGTGGGCAAGTAAGATATCATCCATATAGTGCATTATTAAACACTGTTTAATGAGAGGACTTGTTGCATGTGAAACAAAGTGTTGACACATAGGGGGGCTGTTCTTCATTCCTTGGGGCAGTACTGTCCACTGGTATCTTTGTGCTGGGATCCCGGTATTAGGTTCCCAAACTGTGAAAGCGAAATATGGTTTGTCCTGTTGTGTAATAGGAATTGAGAAAAAACAATCTTTTATGTCAATGGTAATTATATGATAATTGTTTGGAATACTAATGGGGTGGGGGAGTCCTGACTGAAAGGATCCCATCTTTTTTGTGTGTTGTTAATAGGTCTAAGGTCTTGCAGGAGTCTATGTTTACCGTTTCTTTTTGGAATGACAAAGACAGGAGTATTATGGGGGCTAGTGGAAGGCTCTATGTGCCTGAGTGTTAAATTTTTCTCCACCAGCATTTTAGGATAGTAAGTTTAGGTTCTAGAATGGGACACAGTTCTACCCATATGTCATCTTTGGTGTTCCACTGTATGGGAATGTGCTCGGGCTTTAGGAGGGGCAGAACAGTGGCCTTTAGAATTGGGGGGACTGTGTACCCAAAAGACCTATTTTGTCATGTACCATTATCTAATCACAGAAGGGCTTATCATCTGTTGTCCAAACAGTATCCATCATTCCTAATATATTTCATCCCCATAAAGCGTTGGGAACATCAGCAATAAGGGGATGAAAAGTGCCCTTTTCTCCATCTAGGTCTTGCCAAATTACAGAGAAGGACACTTGACAAGTGGGTTGCAGACCACCCACTCCTTGAATGTTAGGACCAGCTATTGTTTTCCATTGCATTTTTGAGGTGGTAGCAGAGTCAATGATGGTAATATCTGCTCCTGTATCCACTAGATCCCTAATGGGAACTCCGTCTAAGTGGATGGTCATTTGAGGTTTTGTGTCCAGGATTGGCAATGTCCAGTGCACCTGGTGATGTGCAGTGGTCCCTCTTACTTGCAGGGCTGAGGGTTGCCCCCTTTTAAGTCTAAATTGTTCCTTTGCAATCCTTTGCCCAGTGATATCCTTGTTTACATTTAGGGCAAGTAGTTTTTGATTTTGAAGGCTTATTATCTCACAGACAATGTTTTACTACATGTCTTTTTTTATTACAATCTCAGCATATAGGCCCCAGCATGTCATGTGAGTATTTTTCTCTGTGTTGAAGGGTCCATTTATTGATTGCACCTACTAGTGCATGTATGGATCCTGCTGTAGGAGTAACCTCCTTCATAGCTGAAACCCATTTTGAGATTGACTCATTCATGACAGGGGCTATGGCATTTTTTGTTTCAGTGTTTGTCCCTTCCCAAGCCAATAGTTTTATCAAGGAATCCTGAGCAGGACCAGATGGAGCTCTCTTTACTACAGACTCTGTAACCCGTGACAAGAAGTCAGGAAACCATTCATTAGGGGATTGTATTAAATTTCTAAATAGTTCCTCTGCTTTTGGCAGTGTAATTTTTTTAAGACTTTTATGGCCAAGCTTTTAACTTGGACAAAAAATATAAGGTTACCAATTTGTGACTGGGCTTGTGGGCTAATATAATTCCCATGCCCAGCAAGCATGTCCAACGTTAAGGGGATATTATAAGCCAAATTATCTCGTGCAGTTTGTTCTGCTTCTTCCTCATAGGAGGCTTTCCACTGCAAAAGTTGTGGGTGAGTTAAACAGGCCTTGAGGACAGTAAGCAAATTGAAGGGAGTTTGAAGATTAGGTGACCACTGGTTAAGAGTTTCTTCAAAGTAAGGGGAGCCTGGACCAGAATCCTGAGATGGCTTCCTAAGAATGACAAGATCTGGAAGTCGGGTGGGGATACAAGGCCTTTCACCCCCCATCCAGATCCAAATTGATGGGGTATGCTGCAAATGGATTCTTAGGAGAAAAAGAAGATTGTTTTAAAGTTTTCTGCTTGGAGGAGGGAACTCTGGAGATAACTCCAGAGGGAGTGGAGAGGGCAATTCACTCCAAGGGTTCAGAGTGGGAGGGGCAGATGGTGGGAGGCCTTTATTACTTGGTGGGAGGCCTTTGTTACTCTGGGGTGGTCTTTGTCAGTATCTGTGTCTGTCTCCTCCTCCTCAGAGGTCACAACTCTTGAAGGGGAGGTTTGCAAAATTATGTTCTTGTCATCTAGAGAATCATTGTGAATTTTAATAATATCTTCTGCTGAGGAGCCCTGAAGGCTGGCAATATTCGCTAGGAGAATCAGAATGAAAGTTGCCGTTGGGGAGTAGCCATCATGAACTATTTTCCTAGCTAGGTATAGAACCCTCATCCAAATTTGGGGGTCCCAAATGTTCTCAGGGCTAATCCATAGTGAGATGATTACCAATTCATCCCCAAAACAGTTTAGATCTTTTGGTTTCACCTTAAGCCCATGCTACATGAGAAGTGCTTTTAAAGTTGTGAGCTGCAGAGCTCTCTGCATAGAGCTCTCTGCATTGTTATGGAGTGGAGTCCCATGAAAGGGTGGGGTTGAATTGCTGATTAGTGTAAACAAATCTCTCCAGAACAAAGAGAATGACTGTGAGGCAACCTGCAATGAGTATCCCTAAGCCTAAAATGGGGACCCAGCCTGAAGACAAAGGGAGCCTATCTTCAGAAATACAGAGAAGTGTTTAGGATCTGAAATATTTCAGTGCTTCCAGGGGGAACTTCTGTGAGTCTTTATGTCACAGCCATGTGTACCGCACGGTGTCTCCAGTAAAAATCTCCACAGAGGGAGACCTGGTTCTGAATTCGGGGTGATCAATTCCTTATGTGAATTTGCCTGGAGATCCAACGGGTAAGGTAGGGCTGCTGGTGGGGCCAGGGGTGGTGTGTGCCTTTTCTTGGGGATTAGGACAGTTAGGACTAACAGGGAAGAAAGGGAAGGAAAGAGGTTCTGTGCTTACCCTCACAGGACCTTCAACACACAGAACATGAAGGGGCTCTTACTGAATCAGCAATCAGGGGGGACTCACCAATCCTGAGGAGTTGTGAGTAATGAGGCACATTGGTGCCAAATGTAGGGTGAGCCAGGCTAGCTCAGGTGCAGATAAGAGCTGACAGAGTCATAACCCAGACCCCAGTAGTTGGGTAAAAGCAAGCTGTGGCGAGCAACCTGCAAACTAATATATTGCAGGAGAAATCATACATTTTATAGACTTTTAACCCAATCACAATGTACCAGGGGGGATCAGGCCATCAGGTCCCTATACAGGTTCCCTTGGTAACACTAGGAAAATTTGGGGACAGTTGTTTACTTTCCTAAGTTATCAGAGTGGAATGCTCCTCTCTGTAGGTATTCCTGACGGGCGTGAATGTGTGAAGGTTTTCCTTATACACTTGAGACCTTTACAGCTGCTAGCCAAGACTTAGGATTTCTTCCAACATGACAACAAGACTTCTAAACAGGAAGAGATAGCACCACAAATCAATAAGTGGAATGGCTTCACCTTAAAAGCCTCTTCACAGCAAAGGGAATGATAAAAATCATGTATGGTGAGCATAAGGAATGGAAGATGTTTTGCCAGGTGCTTCCTAGACAGGGGATTAACATCCAGAATATGTAAAGAACTCAAAAATCTTAACACCAAGAATAGACAGACAAATAACAACCCCCAAGAGAGTTACCCAACACAGGATATACAGGAAAGAGAATGAACTCCATCAAAGCTACTTATATAAAAGTAGAAGAGAGAACCATTGAATAAGATGGGTAGGAATACTAACAATATGAAAACTAGGGAACAAACCATCAAAGTGGCTCACAACACAACTGAACCCATAGACACCATAGCAAAAGGATTGCCAGAAAAGGATTTCAGAAAGCAAATACTGCAAATGTTCAAAGAATTAAAAGAAGTTCTAGGAGTAACTAAGACAAAGCACACAAGAATTAGGGAATATTTCACCAAAGAAAGGAATTTTGCAAAAGAATAATCAAACCCAGAAAATGAAAGACTCAAGTAGTGAAATAAAAAATTCAGGAGAAAACATCACTAAAACCATTTGAAGACAGAATCTGAGGACTCAAAGTAAGTATTCAACCTTGAAGAAGTTAATAATAAAAGATGCTAAGAGACAATAATCGGGGTGGGAGAGGTGCAACATGGCAGAATAGATAAGGTCTCTTTCCAGACTGCTCTATGGTGTGAAACCAAGAAACCAGACAGGAAGTTTCTCCACAAGTCTGGTGAACAAGAAACAAAAGGGTGGAAGATTTTACAGGAATTTAAACCTGGACGTTCAAAGGAGATCGAGGACTCAGAGATTGCGATATAAGAAAGTAAGAAAGAAATCTCCAGCACCATAGTCATGCAGTGGCCAGAGGCACCAGCCAGAGTGTTCCCTCCATGAGTAAAGTGGAGGGACAGGGGAATTAAAGAAACCCATGATTTTAGGAGACCTGGAGCATGTCTGGGTACTGTGAATTTAGAGAACAAAACACTGTTCAACCAAACTAAAACATTTGTTGCACAATATCCTTGTGCAGTAAAGAAGTCACCATCTCACCCAGCAGATTACAGAAGACAGAAGAAGGAACCAGTTTGCAGTCACAGCCTGGGGACTAGCAGATGGCGGACCTGAATTCCAATTACTGGCAAACTCGAGTTTGGCCCTAAATACAGGCCTGGAAACACTGCATGACTCAGCATGTGCCCAAGTGATGAGGAGTATAACAAACATGGAGAGAGGTTTACAGGGGAAATCTGGTCATGGAAACCTGGCTCTCCTCCTCTAATCATACTGTTTGCAGGACCACCTCGGAGAGACACACCTGGTTGGCAATTTAAAGGGCTGGGGTAGGAGACAGTAGGTTTGGAGACTGAATCTGAGACCAGGAAACATGGGTGGGTCTGCAGGTGACATAGTGGACTAAGAATTGGCTCTTCCACTACACAAATGGAACCTAGTGGAGATCTCTGGGGTTCAGACATCCAGTTTGGGTCAGTAATTGGTGGGCCCTAGTGTTGTGCTGATTTCCAATCTCCAGGCCAATTGGCATTCATCAAGCAGCCTGGAGCCTACCTAAGCCTACGCCCTGCCTCCAGGAATTCTGCCTATGGGATTACTTCTTTCACTGTAGCAATCCACTCTGGAGAATGGAGCATCACGCTCCTTGCAACCCCACCTAACACTGCTGAGAAGAGAAGCTGAGAATCTTTTGACCTCCAATGGAAACAATTCATCAAATTTCCATCAAGATTTTTTTTCTATCTGTCTCTCTTTTTCATTTTTTTCTTTTCCCTGTGTAATTATGACCTTAATGGTTCATAGACATTTATATATACTCATATCTGATTTTTTCCCCTCAATTTTAGTATTTTAGCAACCAGTTATTTTTCATGGATCAGTTCTTTGAGGATATCTGTGTTTGATTGGTGTGTGTCAGTTTGTGGTATATTCCTTTATTTTTATTTTTAACTTTTTAAAAGTTTTACTTTATGTAAATATTTTTCCTCACACCTGTTTCTCTTGATGCTCTATCTTTTCGTTCACTGATAACTTATTTCTATTGTTATCTATTTCACTCTTCCTTTAATTTCTTGCTTTTGTCTTCTCTCCTCCTCTCTCATAATCATCACTTCCTACATCACTTCTTTTTTTTTCCTGTTCACCATTAAAAATTGTAAATCCTTTTGCAAACTTACTGTTTTAATTGTAGGAATTAGTGGTTCATATTTCTGTTTATTGTGAGAATTTACATTGTAGATATCATAGCAGGAACTATTTGGTTTAATGCTGTATATTGTTTGCCCTTGTTGTCCTTATTATTTTTCTCCCCCTAAATGTTTAGGTTCTGCAAACATTCAGGGACATTATAAGTCCACAGGGTAGAAACTCTTCTACCTCAGATCCATACTGTTAAATGGGTAGACACCCCAATAAAATAAAAAAGCAGTGGAACACATTGTCTGGACAAATCTTGATACTCTGAAAATGTAATCCATTGACACTAGAGTGGGAAAAATGTCCAAGAATGAGGTTAGAATGTACATAGTCAAATTGATCTGTGAGGTAAAGGACAATGTAGGGAATGAAATCAGAGAGAAAATATAGGAAGTGAAAAATCAATTTAATAAACAGAGATTCTGAAAAAAGAGTTAAGCAAAAATCCTTGAAAAGAAGGACTCAACAAACCAAAGAAAACATCAGCAACAGACTAAATCATATGGAAGACAGAGTTTCAGGCAATGAAAACAAAGCATGTAATCTTCAAAACAAAGTTGACTATGGAGGAAAAGATGTTAAGAGACCATGAACAGAAGTCCAAGCAGTATGGAATAAACTGAAAAGACCAAATTTAAGATTTATTGGGAGAGATGAACTCTTAGAGATGCAAACCAAAGAATTCTGTGATTTTTTCAATGAAGTAACATCTGAAAATTTCCCAAATTTCAATAATGAAATAGAAGATCAGACAGGAGGCTTATAGGACCCCAAATAACAAAATTACAGCATACCCATACCAAGGCACCTTATTATGAAAATGTGTAACATACAGAAGGATAGAATTTTAAAGATTGTCACAGGAGAATATCAAGTCACATTTAGAAGGAAACCAATCCTTATCTCAGCTGATCTAAACCCAGAGTCTCAAAGCTAAGAAGTCTTGGAATAATACATACCGGACTCTGAAAGAAAATGGATGCCAGCGAACAATAATATAATCAACAAAATAAAGCTTCAGAAATGACAATGAAATATAAACCATTCATGATAAATAAAAGTTAACAGAATTCACAACTAGACATCCTGCCTTACAAACATAATCATTATTTCACAAAGAAGAAATGAAAAATGAAAGTGAATACCAGCAAAGGAAGGAAAAACACTAGAAGAATATTCAATCAAAGGATTAACTTATTCAAACTGAAAACCAGAAATATATCAAAATGGCAAATAATAAAAGTCATATCTCAATATTAACATTGAATGTAAATGACATAAACTCATCAATTGACAATAGCATGGTATTAGCATCAAAAGAGTGATGTAGACCAATGGTACACAATAGAAGATTCAGAGAAATCCCCACATAAATATACTTCTCTTATACCAGACAAAGGCACCAAAAAAATTAAGTGGAGAAAAGGTAGACTATTCAGTAAATGGTGCTGCTAAAATTGGAAATCCACATGCAAGAAAATGAAATTAAACCCTATTTCTTCTCTGTGTGGAAACTCAACTCAAAGTGGATCAAAGACTTAGGCAGTAGAGCACAGACTTTGCACATAATAGAAGAAAGAGTATGCCCAAGTCTTCACCATGTCAGCTTAGGATCTGACTTTTATAACAAATCTCCTAAAGCAGAAGAAATAAAATCAAGAATCAATAAATGGGATGGAGTCAGGCTAGAAGTCTTCCTCTCAGCAAAGAAAATAATCAATAACATGAAGAGAAAGCCTTCTGAATAGGAGAAAATCTTTACCACATGCATCTCAGATAGAGCAATAATCTCCAAGATATATTAAGAACTCAAAAACCTAACAGCAATAAACACACATATCCAATCAATAAATGGACTAAGGAACTCAACAGAAACTTCACAGAAGAAAAAACACAATTGATCAATGAATACATGAACAAATATTCAACATGTGTAGCAATTAAAGAAATGTAAATCAAAACTACTCTAAGATTTCATCTCACCCTTGTCAATATGGCAAATATCAAAAATACAAACAATAAATGTTGGTGAGAATGTGGGGAAAAGGGTATATTCATATAATGCTCGTGGAAATGCTAATTGATGCAATGATTATGGAAAGTGTATGGAAATTCCTAAGAAAACACAGTGGAACCATATTTGACCCGGCTATTCCAATTCTCAGTTTATATCCAAAGGATGTAAAGTCATCATGTTACAGGGATGCAGCCATATCAATATTTATAGCCACTCAACTCACAATAGTTAAACTGTGGAACCAACCTAGGTGTCCATCAACAGATGAATGGATAAACAAGTGATTTTATATATATGTATATATGTATATGTATATGTTATGGGATATTACTCAGCCTAAAGAAGACTGAAATTATGGCATAGATAGAGAATTTGATGTTAAGAGAAACAAACCAATCCCCAAGAACAAAGGGCTGAATATTTCTCAATATGTGGATGAAAATTCACAGAATGGGGTGGGAGGAATAGGGAAAAATAGAGTTACTTTAGATTACATATAGGGGAGTGAAGTGAGGAAAGCGATATGGGGTAGGAAAGATAGAATGAAACAAACAGACATTATTACCTTATTTACCTATATGACTGCATGATCAGTATGATTCTAGAGCATGTAGTATCAGAAAAATGAGAAATTTTACTCCGTTTATGTGTGATTTATCAAAGTTCATAGATGTATTCTAGTGTCATATATAAATAATTAGAACATATTAAAAAGAAAAAGAAAAAAGATTGAATGGCAGATTGGATGAAAAAACAAGACTTAAGAAACTTCTGTTTCCAAGAGACTCACCTCATAGGCAACAACATCCACAGATTGAAGGGGAAAGGATAGGAAAAAAAACATATCACTAACACGGATCACATGAAGAAGTATGGGTTTACATCTTCATATCAGATAAAGTGATTTCAAGCCAATGATAACAGAAGGGGTAAAGGAGGACATTTAATTCTGCTTATGGGAATTATATATCAACAAGGCATAAGAATTCTAAATATTTGTTCCCCAAACAATGGAGCATCCTTGTACATCAAACAAACCCTTCTCAGTTTCAAGAATCAAACAGACCACAACTCAATAATGCTGGGTGACTTCAACACACCTCTCTCATGAATGGGTGGATCTTCAAAAAAAAAAAAAAGAAGTTACAGAACTAAAAAATATAATTCATAATTAAGGCTTATTGGATATATAGAATGTTTCATTCATGAATAACTGAATACACTTTCTTTTCAAAAGGATGTGGATCCTTCTCTACAATAGACCATATCTTAGGCCACAAAGCAAGTTTTAGCAAACTTTAACATTACAGATAACACCTCACATACTATGAAAACATAATGAAGTGAAAATAGAAATCAATGATAAGAAATAGAAGGTATTCTGACATCTGGAAACTAAATAATATGCTATTGAATGATTGATGGGTAGCAGAAGAAATCATGGATAAAATAACATACTCAGAAGTAAATGAGAATACTGATACAACATATCAAAATGACTGGAACTCTCTGAAGGCAGTGCTAAGAGTAAAGTTCATTGCATTGAGCTCATACATTAAAAAATAGAGTCAACAAATAAAAGACCTAACATTGCGTCTCAAAGCTCTAGAGGAAGAAGACAAAATCAACACCAAAAGGAGTAGAAGTGAGGAAATAAGTAAAATCAGACAATAAATCAATGAAATTGTAAAAAAAAAAAACCCAAAATAGCAAAACAAAAAGTTGATTCTTCAATAAAATAAATAAAATTGGTAAACCCTGAGTCAAGTTAATGAAGAGAAAGAGAGAAAACTAAAATTACTTTCATGATGAAAAATGAAATATCACAATGCACACTACTGAAATACAGGAGATAATCAGAAACAATTTTGAAAATCCATATTCTAATAAAATGAAAAACTTAAAGACATTAACAACTTTCTCAAGACACATTACCTACTCAAATTGAAGCAGAAGAACTTAGAAAATTTAAAGAAATGAATTTCAAGTCAACCACCAAAAACAAAATAAAACTAAACTAAACCCAGGACCAGATGAATTTTTAGACAAATTCTACCAGACCTTCAAAAAAGAACTAACACAAATCCTCCTCAAATTATTCCCTGAAATACAAAAGGAGGGAAACACTATAATCTCATTCTATGAATCTAGTTTAATCCTTTAAAAGATAGTCAAAGACACATGAATAAAAGAATTTCAGGCCAATATTCATGATGGGCCTGGATGCAAAAGTTCATACTAAAATACTGGTAAATTTTATACAAAACCTTGTTAAAAAGATAGTGCACCATGATCAAGTGGGGTTCATCCCAGGGATGCAAGACTGGTCCAACAGATAGAAATCAAACATAGTTCTTCACATTCACTGACTTAAAGAATGGAATCACATGAATATCTCAATATATGCAGAAAAAACATTTGGAAAAGTTCAGCATGCATTATGTTCAAAACAATAGAAAAACTAGGGATAGTAAGAATATATATCAACATTGTAAAAGCTATATATACTAAGCCAAATCAATTAAAATGGAGAAAAATGATAGCATTCTCTGTATAACTTGAAAAAATAACATGTTGTTTTTCTTACAATTGCTCTGTAGTATAGTTGAAGGTCTGGTTTTGTGATACCCCTGCTTCACTCTTTCTGCTAAGATTTGCTTTAGCTAGTCTGGGTCACTTATGCTTCCAAATGAATTTCATGATTGCTTGCTATATTTCTATGAGGTACATCATTGGGATTTTAATTGGAATTGTATTGAATTTGTGTAGCACTTTTGGTAGTATGGCCATTTTGACAATATTAATTCTGCCTATCAAAGAACATGGGAGATTCTTCTATCTTCTAAGTTTTTTTTAACTTCTTTCTTTAGTGTCCTGTAGTTCTCATTGTAGAGGTCTTTCACCTCTTTTGATAGGTTGATTCACAAGTTTTTGTTTTTTTCAGGCTATTGTGAGTGTGATAGTTTCCCTAATTTCTCTTTCAGAGGATTCACCACTTATGAATGAAAATGCATTAGATTTATGAGCATTGATTTTATATCCTGCTGCTTTACTGAATTCATTTATGAGTTCTAGAAATTTTCTGGTGGAAATTTTGGCTCCTGTAAATATAGAATCATGTTGTTAGGAAATAGGGATAGGTTGACTTCTTATTTTCCTATTTGCATTCCTTCAATTTCTTTGGTCTGTCTAATTCTCTAGCTAGAGTTCAAGGATGATGTTGAATAGAGGTGGTGAAATAAAAAGTGTTCAACATCTCTAGTAATAAGTGAAATACAAATCAACAGTACCCTACGATTCCATTTCATCCCAATTAGAATGGCTATTATCAAGAATATAAGCAACAATAGGTGTTGACGAGGATGTGGGGAAAAAGGAACACTCATACATTGCTGGTGGGGTTGCAAATTAGTGCAGCCACTCTGGAAAGCAGTGTGGAGATTACTTCAAAAACTTGGAATGGAACCTTCATTTGACCTAGCTCTCCCATTCCTTGACTATACACAAAGGACTGAAAATCATCATACTACAGTGATGCAGCCATGTTGATGTTCATAGCTGCTCAATTCACAATAGCTAGATTGTGGAACCAACCTAGATACCCTTCAAATGATGAATAGATAAAGAAAGTGTGGTATGTATACCACAGTGGAATATTACACAGTCATAAATAAGAATAAAATTATGGAATTTGCAGGTAAATGGATGGAGTTGGAGAATATCATGCTAAGTGAAATAAGACAATCCCACAAAACCAATGTTCAAATGATCTCTCTAATAAGTGGAAGATGATACATAATAGGGGGTGGGAGTGAGGCCAGAATGGAGGAGGATGGATTGTATAGAGAGGAAAGAAGGGTGGGGAGTGGGTGAGGTGAAGGAAAAATAACAGAATGATAACAACATCATTACCCTACGTACATGTGTAATTACAGAAATGGTGCACCTCTACTTCGTGTCCAAGCAGAGAAACAAATTGGACCCCATTTGTGTAAAATGAATCAAAATAATTAAGTAAATTTAAAAAGTTGGAACAAGACACGGATGACCTCTTTTTTTTAAGTGTTCCAGATGACCTCTTTCACATCTTCTATTCAACATAGTCCTGGAAACTCTAGTCAGAGCAATTACACAGAAGAAAGAAAGTAAACAGATGTGAATAGGAAAAGAAGAACTCGAAAGATCCCTATTTGCCAATGACATGATTCTATATTTAGAAGACCCAAAAAAAACTTCTAGGAAACTCCTAGAGCTCATGAATGAATTCAGAAACATAGCAGAATATGAAATTAAAATTTGTATATCAATTAAATTCCTATATATCAGTGATGAAATAAGTGAAAGAGAAATTAGGAATACTATCCTCCCATTCATAATACCATAAAAATAAAATATTTGGGAATCACTGAAAAGGAGGAGAAACTACAGAACTCTAAAGAAAGAAATCGAAGAAGACCTTTGAAGATGGAAAGACCTCCCATGTTCTTGGATGGGCAGAATTAATATTTTCAAATGGCCTCTCACCATATCCTGAAGAGCAAGGATCAATAAGCTGAACGGAGGTGTGAGCTGACTGGGAAATAAATGTCTGAAGTAATAACAATAATAAATAATACAAAAGGCACTGAAAACCTTTTGAAGCAGGAGTTTGATAGGTGAAAAAGTCCCAATGGGTCTGGCTCAAAAACTTAACATCAAAAAATCAAATAACCCAATTCATAAATGGACAAAGAAGCATAAGAGTCACTTCACAGAAGAAGAAATATGAATGGTCAACAAATATGTGGAGAAAATGTTCAACAACACTATCATTTAGAGAAATGCAGATTAAATATATACTAAGATTCCATCTCATTCCAGTCAGAATGGCAAGTTCAAGATACAAGTAACAAGTGCAAATAAATAGTGGCCATGAGTGTGGAAAAATTTTCTCTCATATATTGCTGGTGGGACTGCAAGTTGGTGCAATCTCTCTAGAAAGCAGTAATGAGATTTCTCCAAAATCACCATATGACCCAGTTATCCCATACCTTGACATACTCAAAGGACTTAAAATTACTATACAAGAGAGATGCAGCAACATATATATTTACAGTAGCTGAATTCACAATAGTTAAGCTATGAAACCAATCTACGCAACCTTTGACAGATGAATGGATAAAGAAAATGTGGTACATGCATACAATGGAATATTACTCAGTCATAAAGAAGGATGAAATCATGGCATTTGATGGTAAATGGATGATACTGGAGCTTATCATGCTAGGTGAAATAAGCTAAAGCTAATTACAATAAACCAAATGCTGAACATGCTTTCTAATGTGTGGATCGTACCTCACAATGAGGGTGTGGGAGAATAGAATTCATTGAATGTGTAAAGGAAAATGATGGGAATAAGCAAGACAGTAGAATTTATCAGACATAATGTTTCTATGTTCATAGGCAAATATACTATCAGTGTAACTCCACATCATGTTCAACCACATGACTGGGATCATAATTAGAATAAGTTATACTCCATGAATGTATGATATGATCATAACTATATTGTCATGTATATCTAGAAAGGAACCCAAATGTTGGAAAAATCATACTCATTTCTGTAATGAATACACTGATAAAGAAACTAGGAAAATTATCCCTTTCAAGACACATATACGAACCCACTTAGATACAGTTATCTGGTACCCAACAAAGGTGCCAAGAACATATGTTGGAGAAACAACTAATGTAGAACAAATGGGGTTTGGAACACTAAATATGTAAACATTGAAGAATGAAACTAGATCCCAATCTGTCTGTCCCCTTGCTCTCAAAGCAAATCAAGTGGATCAACAGAAGTTCTGCAACTTCTAGAAGAAAACATAGAGTCAACACTCCAACATAATGACACAGGCACTGACTTCCTTAAGAACACCATTGTAGCTCAACAAGTGCAACATTCTACACAGCACAGGAAATGATTGAGCACCAATAGCGACAGCCTACAGAATGGGAAACCTTTTCCAGATCCTCTACTGATAGAGGATTAAAATCCAGATTAAAGAGACACTTCACAAAAGAAGAAATACAAATGACCAAGAAATATATGAAAAAAAGGTCAATGTCCCTAGCAATTAAGGAAATGCAAAACTCCATGGAATCCTTATCTCACTCCTATTAGATTGTCAGTCATCAAAAGTACAAAAGATCAAATGCTGGCAGGTCTGTGGGAGCAAAGGTACACTCATACATGCTGCAGAAACAGCGAATGAGTGCAACCGCTAGGAACAGCAGAATGACGTGCCTCAAGAAACTAGTAATGGAAATACCACATGACCAGGCACCACATTTCTGGGAATTTATCCAAAAGAACTAAAATCAACATATGATAGAGACATGGGTACATCAACATTCATAGCAGCAAAATCCTAATAACCACCTTATGGACCCATTCTGTTGCAAATCATTAGATGAATGGATTAAGAAAATGTATACATAGAAAATTTTACTCAGCCATAAAGAAGAAAGAAAGTAACATTTTTCAGAAATGGAAGGAAATGGAGAACAACACTCAAAGGGAAAGAAAACTGACCTAGACATCTAGGGCCAAATGTGTTCTCTAGTTGGGGAACTAAGTGGAAAAAAGATGGGGAAACACCATGAAAATGGAAGGATGATCAGACAAATGGACAAGGGGCTGAGTGGGAGGTGAGAGCACTGAGAAAGGCAGGCTCTGGAATCAGGTTGACACTATTATGCAGTGTGCATGTGTGAATTTACCAGAGGGATTTCCACCTTTTTTTTGTCCTAAGAAGGGCAATGTATACACACAATAAACAGAAGGGGCAAGGCCACAGGTGTAGGTGGGGAATGATGTAGGGAAAAGGGGAGGGAGGGAGGAGGTACTGTGGTCTGAAATGGAACAAATCCTATCATGTGCTTCTGTGATTATGTTCAAAAGCCCCCAGCACAGGTTCATAGACATATGATACAAACTGCAACTTGAAGTTTGCATTCAATCCAAGATGTGTTTTAAAAAGACTATAAGGAGGAGGATCTCCAGCACCAGTGAAAGCCCCATGCAGATCTCCAACAACATCCCAGCCTTGCAAGAACACCATTATACATGCTGCACTGTGCTCCCCATCTATCTATGTATAGGGATGCCTCTGCCACCATCTTGGATTATTCCCGCCATCACTGCTGCCATCTTTAGTTGGAGTAGCTTTCTTTCTGGGCCACCTGCCTGAGAATAGAAGCTCGTTACCAAGGTAGCTACAGGTTAGCTGCTGAATTGGCCACCAACTTGGGATGGGGCAGCTTACATTCAGGGATATCAGCCAGGTCCTGAAAGATCATCACCAAGGGCCCTGCAGGCTTGGTTGCAGCTAAGGTATCCCTGGAAAGTGTGCTTATAGCCACAAAATTTCTGCAGAGGGAGAAGAGAGCCTTGCAAGTAGTTGGTAGGTGGGAAAAATGTGTGAGGGAATATCGACCCTAGCTTATCCAACCGAACAGTGTGAAACGCACTGGGATTCCAGAGGCAACTTGGGAAAACTTCTTGGAATCTGACATCAGCCTCCATAAAGCACCTGGTCCCACCAGTTTGGCAATTAAGAGGTGCCCTCTTGTTCCTCAATCCCATCTCCCAACCATCCCCTGGTCACCAACCAGCTTACTGCCTGCAGTCATGTGGCTGGCACACAGCTTTCAATGCCTGGTCCTGATTTGGACAACCCAGAGCAGCTTTCTGAGATAGGCGCACATGTCCTGGTCCTCAGCCCTTAGGACCACCAGGGAGAGAGGTTCCTGATTGGGAAGTTGATATGGCAAGGAGAAGAGAGATATAATAAAAACTAAATTATAGACCAGAAATTGTGGGGTCCACAAGTGAAGGAATGGGCTAAGACCAGGCTCCTTTGTCACACAGGGAACCAAAGGAGAGTCCTGGGATGCATTCTTTCAGAGGAACTGACAATTTGTATCCACAGACTGAAGATGAAAGGATGGAAAAACATACCACACACACAAGGATCACACTTGTGATCAAAGGGAATTCTCTCCAGAATGTGAAGGTAGTTCAACATAGAAAATCAGTCACCATATTATATGTCACTCATAGAGAAGGGGAAATGAAAGCCGTTTTATCTCAGTTGATGCAGAAGATGCATTGACCAAAGTCAAGAGGCTGTATTGAAAACACGACAAAAAACACTCAGGAGACTAGCAAAAGAAGAAAACTTCTTCAAGATAATGAAGGGCAACCAAAAAACCCCACAGGTAACATCATACTCATTAGTAGAACCCAAAAACTTTATCCATAATGTCAGGAGGAAACCATGAAAAGTTTACTTTCAACATTGGCATTTTCCATAGTATGGGAGGACCAGGTAAGAGCAATTGGGAAAAAGAGAAGTAGAAAAAGAAGAAGAAAGAAAAAATTTAAAAGTATCCAAATTGCAAAGGAAGAAAGAAAAGGATCTCTCACAGATTACATGATCTTACACAGGGAAACATTTTAATATTCAAGAGAGTTGCTAGTCTTGTGTAAATGATTCAACACAGCTGGAGAGTACAAGATCAACATGCTAATATCCACAGAATTTATACACCCATAGTGAATAATGTGTAAGGTGTAATTAAGAAAACAATGCCATTTACAATCACACCTGAAAGAGTAGAATTCTGAGTATAAATTTAATGAAGGACTTCTGTGCCGGGAAGGCCTGGCCCAGAGAACCTGTCCCAGCCCAGCCCCATCCCAGTCTGCAGTCTAGCACTATGCTGTGGTTAACCATCTGTCAACACGTGGCGGCGCCTCTGGCCACTAGCAGGGATTACACCCCACTTGGAGGCCACCATCCCTAGAGAGGCAGCACCCTTCTAGGGTTACTCTTTATCAAGTTCCTCCCAGGCATCAGGCTACTGAAGAATAGGAGGTTTGAACAGTGCTATATATTATTTTGTAGATTTTTTTATTGGTAATGATATTATGATTATTCCTATTATATGTACTATTATTCCTATTTTTCTTTTTAATATTCTTCTCATCCTTTCTATTTTCCTCTTATCTGTCTCCTGGGAGACTGTTTCTCCCTTTTCACCTGCTAACAAACAATTTCTTTTAATTCAACTTTCACTACTCCTTTGACATAGTATCTTTACAGAAGCACTTCTTATCTCCTTAATGCTATATTCTACATCCCTCCCCATCCACATCCCTCTTTGTCCACCATTAGAAATTGAGGTCCTTATTGCAAACCTCTTGGCTAAGCTGTAGATAATAATCAAACTCATAATTTCTGTTTATTAAGATGATATGGTTAATATCTTAAAATGGATTATTTGAGTTAAGGTTGCATATTGTTTGCATGTTGTGCTGCTTATATTGATCTCTCATTTTAGGGTGATTTATTGGGAACCTGTTGAGACACAGTCTGTAGGGGAGAAACTGCAATATGTCAGATTTGTGCTCCTAGAGGGGAATGTACATGAACAGTATGAGAAAAGAAAGAAAGAAAGTGTCTCAACAAACCTAGATGCTACATCAATAAATACCAATGACAGCATGGTAGAAGATATGTCAGAAAGGGAATTCATAATGTACATGATTAAAATGATCAGAGAAGCAAATGATGAGATAAGAGAGCAAATACAGGCATTGAATGATTACACCAATCAAGAGTTCAAAGTGCAAAAGCAGGAAGCAAAAGATCACTTCAATAAAGAGGTAGAGATTCTGAAAAATACCTCAACAGAAATCCTTGAAATGAAGGAAACCATAAACCAAATTAAAAACTCCATAGAAAGCATAACAAATAGGCTAGATCACTTAGAAGACAGAACCTTAGACACTGAAGACAAAATATTTATCTTGTAAACAAAGTTGACCAACCAGAGAAGACGGTAAGAAATTATGAACAGAAACTACAAGAATTATGGAATATCATGAAAAGAACAAATGTAAGAATTATTGGGATTGAGGAAGGCACAGAGATACAAACCAAAGGAATGAACAATGTATTCAATGATATAATATCAGAAAATTTCCCAAATCTGAAGAATGAAATGGAAAATCAAATACAAGAGGCTTACAGGACACCAAATGTACAAAATTACAGCAGATCTACACCAAGGCCCATTATAATGAAAATACCTAAAGTACAAAATAAAGATAGAATTTTGAAGGTTCTGAGAGAAAAAAATCAAATTACTTTCAGGGGGAAACCAATACGGATATTAGCAAATTTCTCAACCCAAACCCTAAAAGCTATAAGGGCCTGAAACAATATTTTTCAAGCTCTGAAAGATAATGGATGCCAACCAAGAATCATATACCCAACAAATCTTACTTTCAGATTTGATGAAAAAATAAAATCCTTCCTTGATAAACAAAAGCTAAAAGAATCTACAAACAGAAAGCCGGCACTACAAAACATTCTCAGCAAAATATTCCATGAGGAAGAAATGAAAACCAATGATGGAAGTCATCATAGGGAGGACTATCCTGAAGGAATAGCTAATCAAGGAGAAACCAAGTCAACTTAAGAACCAAAAATAAGCCCAAATGACTGGGAATACAAATCATTTCTGAATAATAACCCTGAATGTTAATGGCCTGAATTCATCAATCAAAAGACATAGACTGGAAGATTGGAATAAAAAGAAAGACCCAACAATATGTTGCCTTCAAGAGACTCATCTCATAGGCAAAGATACCCACAGACTAAACGTGAAAGGATGGGAAAGAACATAGCATGCACAGGGACTCAGTCAAAAAAGCGGGGAATTCATCCTCATATCTGATAAAGCAGACTTCAAGACAGAGTTAGAAGGGATAAAGAAGGATATTTCATAGTGCTTAAGGGAAGACTAAGTCAACAAGATATTACAATCATAAATATTTATGCCCCAAACAATGGCTCACCCATGTATGTCAAACAAATCCTTCTCAATTCCAGGAACCAAATAGACCACAACACAATAATACTAGGTGGCTTTTACACAGTGACTCTCTCACCATTGGACAGATCATCCAAACAAATATTGAACAAAGAAACCATAGATCTCAATAACACAATCAATATTTTAGTCTTAATAGACATATATAGAATATTCCATCCATCATTGAGTGAATACACTTTCTTCTTAGCAGCACATGGATCATTCTCTAAAATACACCATATGTTATGCTACAAAGATACTCTTAGTGAATACAAAAAGATAGAGATATTATCTTGTATTCTATCAGATCATAATGGAATGAAATTAGAAATCAATGACAAAATAAAAAACATAAACTACTCCAACAACTGGATATTAAATAATACACTGTTGAATGATGCATGGATAACAGAAGACATCAGGGGGAAAAATTCTTAGAGGTAAACAAGAACAAAGATGGAACATATCAAATCTCTGGGATGCTATGAAAGCAGGACTAAGAGAAAAATTCATTGTATGGAGCACATTCAATAAAAGAAGGAAAAGTCAACAAATAAATGACCTAACATTACAGCTCAAAGCCTTAGGAAAAGAAGAACAGATCAACACCAAAAGTAGTAGAAGACAGGACATAATTAAAATCAGAGCTGAAATCAATGAAATTGAAACAAAAAAAGTCAAAAAATTGACAAAATAAAAAGTTTGTTCTTTGAAAAAATAAACAAAATTTATAAACCCTTAGCCACACTAATGAAAGGAGAGAGAAAACTCAAATTACTAATATTTGGAATGAAAAAGGAAATATCAAGACAGACACTATTGAAATACAAAACATAATTAGAAGGTATTTTGAAAATCTACATTCCAACAAAATAGAAAATCTCGAAGACATCAACAGATTTCTAGAGTAATATGATCCACCCAAACTGAATCAGGAGGACATACACAATTTAAATAGATCAATTTCAAGCAATGAAATAGAAGAAGTCAACAAAAGCCTACCAAGAAAGAAAAGTCCAGGACCAGATGGATTCTGAGCTGAGTTTTACAAGACCTTCAAAAAAAAGCTCATTCCAATACTTCTCAATGTATTCTATGTAATAGAAGTCAGGGGACCCTTCCTAACTCATTCTATAAAGCTAATGTCACCCTGATACCAAAACCAGACAAAGACATATCAAGGAAAGAATATTTCAGACCAAAATCCCTAATGTACATAGATGCAAAAATTCTTAATAAAATTTTAGCATATCACATAAAAAAACATATTAAATAGATTATACACCATGATCAAGTGGGGTTCATCCCCAGATTAAAGGTTGGTTCAACATCTGGAAATCAATAAGTGTAATTCACCACATCAACAATTTAAAGTTAAGAATCACATGATACTTTCAATAGATTCAGGAAAAGCATTTGATAAAAGACAACACCACTTCATGGTTAAACCAGTAGAAAAAGTAGGGATAGTAGGAACATTCCTTAACATTGTAAAGGCTATCTATGCAAAGCCCATGACCAACATCATTTTAAAGGAAGAAAAAGCTAAAAATATTCCCCCTAAAAACTGGAACAAGGCAGGGATGCCCTCTTTCACTACTTGTATTCAGCATCATCATTGAAATTCTAGCCAGAGCAATTAGACAGATAAAAGAAATGAAAGCGATACAAATAGGAAAAGAAGAACTCAATCTAACCCTATTTGTCAATGACATAATTCTATATTTAGAGGAGTTGAAAAGTTCCACCAGAAAACCTCTAGATCCCATAAATGAATTCAGAAAAGTAACAGTATATAAAATCAATGCTCATAAATCTAATGAATTTTTGTTCATAAGTGACAAATTCTCTGAAAGAGAAATTAGGAAAACTACCCCACTCAAAATAGCCTCAAAAAATGAAAAAACTTGGAAATCAATCCATGAAAAGAGGTGAAAGACCTCTACAATGGGAACTACAGAATACTAAAGAAAGAAATTGAAGAAAACCTTAGAAGATGGAAAGAACTCCCATGTTCTTGAATAGGCAGAATTAATATTGTCAAAATGGCCATACTACCAAAAGTGCTATACAAATTCAATGCAATTCCAATTAAAATCCCAATCATGTACCTCATAGAAATAGAGCAAGCAATCATGAAATTCATTGGGAAGAATGAGTGACCCAGACTAGCTAAAGCAATTCTTAGCAGGAAGAGTGAAGCAGGGGGTATCACAATACCAGAACCTCAACTATACTACAGAGCAATAGTAAGAATAATGCCATGGTATTGGCACCAAAATAGACAGATAGGTCAATGGTACAGAATAGAAGACACAGAGACAAAACCACAAAAATGGAGTCACCTCATACTAGACAAAGGAGTGAAAAACATAGAATGGAGAAAAGATAGTGTCTTTAACAAATGGTGCTGGGAAAAATGGACATGCATATGCAGCAAAATGAAACTAAATCCCTATCTATCACCCTGCACAAAACTCAACCAAAATAGATCAAGGATCTAGGAATTAGAGCAGAAACCTGACACCTAATAGAAGAAAATGTAGGTCCAAATCTTAATCATATTGAGTTAGGTCCAGTCTTTTTAACATGACTCCCAAAGCAAAAGAAATAAAAGTAGGAATCAATGTTTGGGATGAATTCAAACTAAAACCCTTTCTCTCAGCAAAGGAAACAATCAACAATGTGAAGAGAGAGCCTACAGAGTGGGAGAAAATCTCTGCCACACAAACTTCAGATAGAGCACAGATCTCCAGAATCTATGAAGAACTCAAAACACTTTACACCAAGAATACAAATAACCCAATCAATAAATGGGCTAAGGGAATGAGCAGACACTTCACAGGAGAAGATCTTCAAGAAATCAACAGATACATGAAAAAAGTGTTCAACATCTCTAGTAATTAGAGAAATGCAAATCAAAACTACCCTAAGATTCCATCTCACCCCAATTGGAATGGTGATTATCAAGAATACAAGTAACAATAGATGTTGGTGAGGATGTGGGGAAAAATGTAAACTCATACATTGTTGGTGGGGTTGCAAATTAGGGCAGGCACTCTGTGCAATCATATGTGCATGGAGTACAATTTACTCCATTTCAATTTCTAGTACTTCATCTTTTCTTCTCTTAGGGCAGTGTGGAGATTCCTTAGAAAACTAGGAATGGAACAACCATTTTACCAGCTACCCCACTCCTTGACTTATACCCAAAGGACTTAAAATAAGAATACTAGAGTGATGCTGCCACCTCAATGTTTATAGCTGCTCAATTCACATTAACTAGGTTGTGGAACCAATATAGATGCCCTTCAATTGATGAATGGATAAAGAAAGTGTGCTATATATACACAATGGAATATTACTCAGTCATAAAGAAGAATAAAATTATGGCATTTGCAGGTAAATGGATGAAGTTTGAGAATATTATGCTAAGTGAAATAAGCCAATCCCAAAAAACCAGACTGTATGATGTCTCTGATAAGTGTATGATGATACATAATGTGGGAGGCAAGAATGGAGGAAGGATGGATTGTATAGAGGATAAAAAAGGGGTGGAGAAAGGGTGGTGGGAAGGAAAATAACAGAATGAGACAAATATTATTACTCTATTTACATGTATGATTACACAAATAATGCAACTCTACTTCATGTACAACCAGAAAAACAACAGTTGTACCCTTCTTGTGTACAATGAATCAAAATAAATAAGTTTAAGAAAATTTAAGAAAGGAGGTGTGAGACTCACAGAAAATGACAAAACCAGTCCAAAGAACTTTCACAGATCTGGGGATGGGATGTAGTTGAGCTGTGGAATGCTTGCCTGATGTCAGGCAGGCCCTAGGTTTGACCCTAAAATTGATTCTAACATAAAGAACTAAATAAGTGGAAAATATCTTGTGTTCATAGATTATTAAGGGGCCAAATCTCCTCAAGGTGACCCACTTATTAAATGCAATGTCTAGCAAAATTTTAGTGGTGTTTTGATCAGAAAGCAAGGAAAACATCCTTAAATTTATATGGAGATGAAAGGGTCCCTCATACTCAGAACAAAAGACTTGAGACAGGTGGACAAAGTTGTAGGACTTTCATTGATTCTTTCAAAATGTTACCATCAAACTATAGTAACAAGACTGTATGATAGCACAGCAATAAGAAAAATGAACAGTCTGTTCTAAAAGGTGCCAAAGAACTAGGAAATATCCTAAAACTCATATAGAGTCAAAAATCATTGAACAGCCAAAATCTTATTAAGCAAAAATAACAAAGCAAGAAGCATTATACTACCTGAGTTCACAATAGACTATGAAGCAGTGGTGAACAATAGAGCTTGATAGTGGCATAAAAACAGACTTTCCAATGGAACAAAATAGAAATCCTTGGAGAAAACCCCCACATGTTCAGTTAACTGATTTTTCACAATGGTGCCAACAACACAGTGGAGAAAGGACAAATGTTTGAATAAATAGGGCTGAAAATATTGGACATCTACATGCATGAGAATCAACTACACCACTATGTCTCTCATCAGTCACAAAAACCAACTCACAATGATTACATAGGTGAGTGTAAAGACTAGCCCAAGAAATGATGAGAGGACTACAAAGGGTAAAGGATTTAGGAAGTTGGAACAAAAAAAGAGTTTGGGGAAAGACCCCAAAATCACAGAAATCAAAACAGAAACAAACAAGTGGGATTACTTTACACTTAAATTTGTGCACAGCAAAGAATATCAACAACAGGGGTGGGAAAGCATTGGCATTTTTGGACACAAACATTGTATTTATAACACAAACGCATATACATGATTAATATATTTATTTAGACCTTTGCATCAATAGAATATCATACATGATACTTTAAAAATATCATTGAATTTATTAGGCCAAATACCTTTATCTCTGTTTTTTTTTTTCAGTGTTTTGTTCTTTCAGTTCTATATTTTCACTTCAATTGGTTTCTGCTTCTTCTCAGTCAATAGATGATGAGCAAGGTGACTTCATGCATGTAGTAGTCAGGGTTCTCTAGAGGAACAGAATCAGCAGGAGGTATGATTACAAAAAGGGGATTTATTAGGTTGGCTTACATGACCAGAAGCTGGTGAGTCCACAATGGCTGTCTGCACCTGGACAGCTGGAAGAAACTGCATCTGTGCAGTCCAAGAAGCATAAGCCCAAGAAAAAAAGGGATCAACACTGCTAACCCTAGTCCAAGATCAAGGCTTCTGGAAACCACCTGGAGAATCACTGGCAGAGTCTGCTTTGGAAGAGTGAAGAAGTGAGAGTTCAATATCCTCAGACGATCAAAGCAGCAATCAAGAACCTGTTCAAGTATAGCGGAGCTTGCATCTGCATGTGCTTCCTTGTTCTTCCAACTTTCATTCCATCCTATTGAGTGGTGCCTCCCATGCTTAGGGAGGGTCCTCTTCAGTTCACTATCCCACATTCCAATCATTCCTAGACACACCCTCATTGACATACCCAGAAACCTCCTAATCTTTGGCATTTCTTGATCCAATCAAGTTGACAATTCATATCATCATTACAAAGGAGTTCCTGTAAAACTCTTTCCCTTTCAGAAACCCTTAAAAATCGGTTTCTGTTTCATCATATCTAATTCTGTGTGTTTTGAAAATGTCCAAGCTTGTAACAATCCAAATATAGTCACGGTTTTCACACAATGCGTTGCTGGAAGAAAAAATGGAGGATTCATGGGAATGCACTATTTTTCTTAAACTATTTTTTATTAGTGCCTTACAGTTATACATAAAAATGGGGTTCACTGTAAAATAATCATATGTGCACGGAGTACAATTTACTCCATTTCAATTTCTAGTACTTCATCTTTTCTTCTCCTTCTCCTTGTCTGTGGCTGGCCGTTCACTCTCTACCCTGTGCCATTCCTGTGCTGCATGGAACATAGAGGGAGATAAAACCCACTGTGTGTGCAGGAGGCACAGTGAGCTCCCATGGGCAGCCAGCATGTCCTCTGAGGTCCTGCTCAAGGTCAGCTTGCATTGAGGGCTGTGGTCATGTCCATCAGCTTCCTGGAAACTTTCAATGGCTTTCTAGATCCTCAAGTTTACTTTTTTACCATGGAAAACAGCCTTCAGGGATGAATCAGTACTCGTAATTAATAAACCTGACAGTTATACCCAGAGAGTCACTGTGCATCTGGGAGAGGATGTGTTGCTCCTTTGGGTGCATCAGAATGATTCCTGGTAAAGAAGGTCACTGAGGCAGCAGGGGACAAGGTGATTGATGTCCCTTGGGAGAAGAGGTTCTGTCATTCTGTCCCTGAAATATAGGGACAGATGCAGTCTTTCCAAGACACATCACTGTGTTGGGGAGGTTGACTATTTGGACCCTGGTCCCTGTAGCCATCATACTTGGCAGACAGCAAGGGAGGAAGCCCCTGTCTGTATTCCATTTTCCTCTTTGAGCTTCTGCCCAGAGACTTCAGTCAATTTCAGATTTTTCTTTCTAATATTTCTCTCACAAATTACCTATATGTTAAATTCTTAGTTTCTAATACTAAGTATCTTTTCCTTATTTATGCCTGTGATATTTCCATTCTTTCAGTTTTGTGTATGTTAGTATCTGTTGTAGGTCTGCCTATCCACCATTGTATAATTGAGTTCTGTTTATAATCTCCACCACACATTCTTGATATGCAGATCCTGAGTTATCTCTTAACAGCAATGTGGAATTTCCATTCAGTTCCACCAGAATCTTAGGTCACCCATAATCTGTGATTTTTTTCATGCTCCTATGGTCATTTTCAATGTCTCAGTTGATGTTTATTTTTATTTCAAAAAAATTTCATGCAATATTATTTTTTGCCTCCCTTTCTACTCTACACTCAGTCATTGTATGTGTCGGTAGTAGACCTCTCTCTCTCTCTCACTCTGTCTTTCTCTCTATATGTATCCATATATATATGAATATATAGAAGTGTGTGTGGATATATGTATATATATACACACGCACACACACACACACATATTACCTTAGAAAAATGAATGGACATCCATTTTATTAAAATTCTAGTCATTTAGATTAATTTATGTCATCATTTTTCCAGTTGGAACCTTAGCATCTTATTTTGGATTTTTGTGTCATTTAATGGTATCTAAATGATATCATTCTTAAATTGTATTTAAATAATATTCTTGTGATAAAAAATCCAAAAGATATTTTTAAACTGACTCTGTTCCCAATAATCTAGAAAAATCTCTCATAGAATTCAAAGAATTTAACCAATTGTTCTGCAGTTTTCCTCCATGAAATTTAATCTGAATATGAAGAAAGATGATGTTGCCTTCTTTCCAGTGATTATCAACTGTACCTTCTGTATTGACAGTAAAGCCCTCTACACTCATGAGGAGCAGAAGCAGGGAGAGAAGATGCCTTTAAATATTCAACCTGAAGGGAAGCCTTCAATGTTTAACCCCAAATATATTTTGACACAGCTGATACTTTTATCATAGTAATATACATCTTCTCTATAGATACATTCAAAAAATTTAACTTTTAAATATGTGGAATTTACTCCATGACTTTATATATCCATTGAAGTTGATGATGAGTTTATTCTCTTTGAATTTACTACTATGGATGATCACAGAGCTGACATTAAAATGTGAAACCAACCTTCAGTTTTGGATAATTCACTTGCTCAGAATCTTTTTTACATAGTTAGGACTTCTTTCAGCAATAATTTGTGTAGCTTTCTGTTCATCTGGACGTGGAAATACACCCTCTTGTCATCAATGTACTAAGTGTATTTCCTTTGGCCATGAGGTCATGCCACCCTCACAATGTGATTTACGGATTACACTTTCTTGTTCTTAGGAAGCGTTTGTACATGATTTATATCTCCTGTGTTTGGCATCCTTCACTGTTGAAGCTTTCTTTGGGATTTCTTATGTTCATCTGGTGCAAGTTTTCCCACTATTCAATTTCATCCTGGAGAGCCATGCACTGTGACTGCCTGAAGTTTTGAAATTGATGGTTAGTTGAGTTTTCCTGGTATTTTTCTATATATCTCAAAATTCCAATGTTGTTAGCATAATTAATCACAATCTCATCTTTACAAATATTTGCACTTTCTCAAATGATCTTTTTCCATTTTTGTTTTTGTTTGTTTTTTCATCTATCTCTGTCTCTGTTTGATGGTACTGGGGATTGAGTTTTCCACTGAGCTTCAATCCCAGCCCTTTTTATATTTTATTTTGAGACTGTGTCTTGCTAACATGTGGAGTCTGGCCTTGAACTTGCCATCCTCTTGCCTCAGGTTCCTGGGTTCCAGAATTACAGGAGTGCACGTCTGACCTCTCACTAACATTGTGCACCTGACACTGTTGTGCCCTTGTATTGGGCAGTGGTATATGCTCATGGGGGTGTTAAATGTAGTATTCTTTACAAGGAACTGAATTTGACTTTATGTGTCTGACTTTAGTTTTTAGACTTCCAAGTAAGTGGAAGTGCTTTCCATAATTTGTGTCAGGTGGATGCATAGTTCTTCACTTTGAGCATTTATAATCACATTTATACATGTGGTGCAGAGAGCACTTTGTGATTTATACACAGTATGAAATTGTGAAAGGAGGTCAAAACTTCAACTATTTACAGATTGTCCTACCAAGAATATTTTAATTTCAAGCTCTTAGCAAAGTTTAACTATCTGACAGAGGTTCCTGCTCACCCATCTCTGTGGACTGGTGGGACAGACAGCATCTCAGCTGCTGTTTTCATGCCACACACCCTGTTGCTCTGATCTGCAACTTGTCTGGGTCCTATCATGGTTTTAGGCTGATTTTGTCCATTTCCCTGTGGATTTTCCCTCCCAGGAGGTCAAGAGTGGTGTGTATGAACCTCCTTAGGCCCCAGGATGCTCTCCTCACTGCAGCGGTCCCCTTTCCTCTGCTCGCCTGCAGTGGGACTGATCTCAATCATCCATCCAGGTTGTGAAGTGATGGGGGTATTTTGTCCAGATGAGAACCTGGGAATCATCCTTGGCATCCTAGACCTTGCAGGAGGGAGTCTGACTTACATTGATACTGAAGGGAGTTATGGGAGTAGATCTGGATGATCAAGTTACAAATGACTTAGGATTACTAACAGTAGGTGTCCTAGGAGGAGAGAAAATGATTGAGATAAGATCTCTACTAGGAGTTAGGAGGGAGTAGGCCATGACTCATAAAACTGGAAAATTTTAAATGATCAAAACACTTGAGTTTTCCCCTGAAACTGTCATATCACATACCAATATCAAGACCCATTTTCAAAAGTGACAGGATTGGCACCATAGTTAACCATATCAAGAGTCACAAATTCAAAGAAGTCAAATTTATAAAACAAAGTACACAGTTCGTGGAAGGCCCAAAAGAGCCTGTGGATGGACAGTACTCCAACACTATGAATGTTCAATAAATAATTTGAGTGCTGCTCCCTTAAGAGTATAATGAGGGTGGATCATTGCAGTACAGATCATGCCAAAGCAGGTATTTTGGTAAATGTGCAGCCTGGGATGCCCTGAGAGTGTTCTCATGGACTTTCTCAATGTGGAGCCCCATATGGAATTGGTCAGAGGTGCAAGAGGGTGAAGGAGCAATTGGGTCAGTGGATGAAAATATCCCCAAGCAAAAGCAATAGTTCCATAATCTAGTTATTGTGAATTAAGGTGTTATAAGTGTTATAATGATGTGTCTGCATCATTCTAGTATGTGGATTTTAAGTAGTTTGGGTATAGGACAAGGAGTGCTTTACCTGGGTCAAATGATGCTTCCATTCCAAGTTTTGTAAGGAATCTCCAAACTGCTTTCCAGAGGGACTGCCCTAATTCACAACCCACCCAGCAATGAATGAGTGTGCCTTTTCCCCCACATTCTTACCAACACATATTGTTGCTTGTTTTCTTGATAATAAACATTCTAATTGGGGTGAGATGGAATCTTAGGGTAGTTTTGATTTGCATTTCTCTAATTACTAGAGATTTTGCACATTTTTTTCATATATATGTTCATTTCTTGTAGACCTTCTGTGAAGTGTCTGCTCATTTCTTTAGCCCATTTATTGATTGGGTTATTTGTATTATTTGTGTAAAGATTTTGAGTCCTATATAAATTCTGGAGATTAGTACTCTATCTGAAGTGTGTGTGGCAAAGATTTTCTCCCACTCTGTAGGCTACTAAAATGTTTTAATATATCTCTTTATTATTGAAAACACTGGTGTTTGACATGTAACTACTGATGAATGGAAAGAAATATTATTAGTTAATATATACACTAGTCCAAAATAGGCTCCCTAAACATCAAGTATAAATGTTTCAGTCTTTTTAAAGTTGAAAACAACTTTATAAATGAAGGACTGACTGAATTTAATTAGTTTATTTATGTTTATAATAATGAAATGTACAGCTGCCAATAAGAGCTTCCAACAAGCAGGCATGAACAGGTTAAACCCTTCAAATATGAATAAAAATATAATTCAGAAGTTTTATCCTATACATTCTAACAAAGGATATATGCTTGCCTCAGGCTGGTTACCAGAGGTCATAGATCCACAAGCCATTTACCATCTGCAGGTCAGAAAAAATAAATGAATAAATTTCACAAAGTGTACAGAGTGTCATATAAAAGATGTGCTCTTTATATTGAAGGGGAATAATGCATAATTTTTAGGGCAAAGAATGCAGTAAGAGCACAGGATCAGGCACTGTGCAGTAACCCAGGAGGGAGAACCAAGCAAGGACAGTGGAAGAAATGAAATATATGAACTGGGAGCATTTGGGAAGGGTATTTATTGGCTTTAGATATTAGACCAGGAACAAGAGTGGGTATCCATGGTTGTGGGAGCCACCTTCAAGACAGAGAGGACAAGACGCACCTTCTGACTACTCACAAGACAGGGTAGTGTTTAGATGGGTGTAATGTAATCAATTCTGGGACATGTAAAGCAGAGGAAGGGAAACTCCTCCAACAAGACATCAAGTCACCTTCCCCAATGGATGTTCCACCTGTTCCTCATGGAGGTGAAGTAGCTGAGGATCACACTGTAGGTCAAAACTGCCCAAAGACCCTGGTTGCTGGATGCAAATCAATGAGCTGAATCTTCCCTAATGTTAATGGTTGTTTCTCCAAAAAGTAAAACAAAACCCAAACAAAGAAAACAAGATTGAAATGAAGACAACAGAGTAAGTTTTCACCCTTGGGGTCCAAGGTACACAGGATCTGCTTGGTCACTCACCCTGGCTCATTACTGCAAGGCATTTGGAACATCATGCTCCTGAACCATCTCCCCTCAAAAACCAGTAAGCACCAGTCCAAATATAAACTAACCCCAAGGAAAGACAGCACCCTTTACACTAACCTAGCACATATGAGCCCCTTTCTGACCCATTTACACAGATGTGCACTCTGTCATGCTCTGGGAGCATGAGATTCCCGTTGGGGAGGCAGTTCCAAGTCTTAAAACAGCTGATGTCCCTGGTTTTCTACACTCTCATGGATGGGCAATTGTCCTAAATTGCCTACAACTAAAGTCCTTCTCCCCCGATTCTCAGACTACTGTGATTTCTGCACCCCTCAGACCATAACACACTAACAACTGGAAACAAAGAGATAAAGTTGTTCAAAATGAAAAAAAATTCAAAACACTCAAATAACCAAGAGAGAATCTGTGTGATCACCTTAATGATCTAACCTTGACTATAGATGAGAGAACTCACTTGGTTTGCTAAGGCAGAGGCATTTCATGAAACACCCAATTAATTCACAGTTCAGAAAGATGGTGTGGGGTGGCAGAATTTTAGGTGGAAATAAGAGGAATGCCACGTGATTCTTGGGCAAAGAGTTCTAATATGCCATGTCCACACTGAGGGGTGTTTGGCAAAAGTGTCTGCAAGGGTCTCTTCCAGGGCAGATCCTCTCAGGGCTGCTTGTGAGGTGCAGGGACATGGTCAGTCCAGGTGGGCTCAGGGGTCCAGAGACTTCAGGACTCTGTGTGCCCCAGATTGATTCCTGCAGCACCTGCTACCAGGGCCTTTCTCTGTCAAGGGCTTCTGCTCCAGAGTGTCTCTTGGCTGCATCTACTTTTCTAATTCTGAGATGGCCTCTGATAACTTGCTCTGGTTTTTGGACAGAAAAGTGCAATCTTTTTTTTTTTTGTCTTTTTGTTTTCTGGAAATGGGGGTCAAACCCAGGGCTTTGCGAATGCAAGGCAGACACTTTGTCACAGAGCTACATCCCAGCCCTGCAATCCTGTTTTGTAGGAGAAATCATTCTCTGGGTCTTGGAATATCCAGAAGTTTCTGGATACACTGATGATCAGCCACTGGAACTGCTTCCTGATTGGTGCCATTGACACAATCCTGACTCAGGGAAGAAGCAAAGCATGCCTGGAAGGGTGACTCTGACTCATCCCACAGCCCTCACAAGTTCTCAGATCACTGCCTGGAGACATCAGAACACAGCACCCTGCAGAGACCCAAGTCTGGGATTGAACACATCTCTTCAGGTCAAAGATATTATTCTCAAGAAGCCACCATCATGAAGCACCACGAGTGGGTTCTTTTATTGGGGGTGTGTGCCAGGGAATGAACTTAGGGGCACTTGAACACAGAGCTACATAGATAGTCCTATACTGTATTTTCTTTAGAGACAGGGTCTCACTGAGATGCTTAGCACCTCCCTTTTACTGAGACTGGATTTGAAGTCTTGATCTCCATCCTCATCCTCCTGAGCCACTGGGGTTTCAGACAAGCACCACTGCATGCAGAAAAAAATGGGGTTCTTCAAAAGAATCTTATTATTCCCCTCTGGTGGCTCAAGTCTGAGTTCAGGAGTCATTGTGTTGGGACATCAGGTAGCACTGTCTCTACCTCACAGAAGGTCACCTCCTCACTGTTGTCTCATGTGTCCCTGGAGGGAGAGGTTACAGGTTCCAGCTCTTCTTATAAGGACAATCACCCCATTGGTCCAGGACCCTACCTTCACTTCACTTAATCCTAATTATTTCTGTGAAGGCCCTTATTTCCAAATGCCACCACATGTGCACTGGGGGAATTTGTGATAGGATTGGTTTATGCTTAACAAATGTTGATTGACAGATTCCTGTGCCTTTCCCACAGTACTTATTGTGCATTAACCAGGAGCTCATTGTCCTGTTTTACATAGACATATGATATGCAGGTAACATGTATGGGGTCTCTAATGGGGGTTTGTTAGGTTACTGTGGGTCACAATTGGGTCTCTGTGCAGGCCCTTGGCATGCTGTGTTCTATTTGCAAACCCAGACTTTGTTTTTTCTTCTTTGGGGAAGTTTGCTATGTACATAACATGAAGGGGTAGTGTGAGAGGGAGGGCCTTATCATCAACAGGTCTATGGGCAAGCTGGTTGTGGCCTATGGGAAGCGCTCCTAATCTGCTTTGTTTCACATTTACCTCATACATAGCCATATATTTATGTAAGTACCTGTGTGTGTGTTTGTGTTGTATTTCTCTGTAATCCCATAACTGCTTTGAATGATATGTCAAAATCATGGATAACTCTTATGCCATCACTTTTTGTTTTGGTTTCTGTGTTGTTTTTTCTTTGTCTCCCATTCAACCTTGTGTCTGCCTCTTTTCAGGCAGGAAGTGATGAGGAAGCTGACTTCCACTTAGTGCATGTGAATCTCTTCCCCTTCTCCATGAACTTGGGTTCAATCCTAATGGTCTACACTTGAGCTAATCACGATTTGGAAAATCACTACTGCTATTGGTCCAAACTTATGCCACTAAGGGTTTGAAAACATCTGAATATAATTTGTCCAAACTTGTGCTAACTGGGGTTTGGAAAACACTAACACTATTTGCCAAGCCTTGAGTCTATGCTTTCATTCATGTGCACCCCTTTTCTAGTGAGAGCAGGAAGTTGAGGTCATTGACCTGTGTGAAGCAGGCACCTGCCACACATGTGCACCAGGCTTCAGCAGCTTCTAAGTTCCACCACTTCTTCTCAGGGAGGTACATTGACTGACAGTCTAGTGTGGTGTCCAGGGAGCCAGGTCAACCCTGCCGTGATATGGAATAGTGGAACTTACTGCTTCTACCTCTGTGTGATTTGATGTTCCATAGGCAGCCTCCTCTGTCCATTCCCACTGCTGTTTCCAACCTTCAGTGATCTCTTCCTTAATTCTTATCAAGGTGTTTAGCTATTGCAAATAAGAGAGAAGATGAACATTTGTCATTCTGTGTCTGCCTTATTTCTTGAACACAATATGCTCTTGTTTCTGCAGCATGCTGTAGATAAGCTTTACTTTATTTGCTGCACAATATTTCATTGTATATACACAGCACATTTTCTTTATTCATCCACTGATGGACATCTTCATTTGTTCCATATGTTCACTAGTGTGAATAATGATTGAGATTAAAAAATACCACACAAAAATTTTGGAGCTAAAAAGTAAAATAAATGTAGGCAAAAAGAGAATAGAAACCACCCCAGCAGACAACTCGATGTACAATAAATGAACAGTAGCCTTAGAAAACCTCCTCAAAGACAGGTTAGTTGAAAATATGGAAGCAAATGCAAAAAAGCAAAAATAATGAGCATTAAGAAAACTTAGGGAATCTATGAGATACCATGAAAAGGCCAATTCTCCTGCCATTTATGTCCAAGGTGGACTAAAGTATGATAAACAAGCAGAAGGTTTATTCAAAGGAATGATAACAGAAAATGTTCCCAACTTGTGGAGAGATGCTCATCTATAGACCCAGGAAGGTCACAGGTAAGCAGTCAGGTTCTGCCAAATTTAGATGGTAATAATCAAACTCTGAATGGTCAAAGACCAATAGAGGATCTTCCAAGCAGTGGTAGAAGAAAGTAACATGTAAAGTAGTTCAAGACACCCAGCATAAGACTTATGAACAGAAGCTCCACAGCCAGGAGAGGGTGTTATCCTGCACTGAAATTCTTGAAGGATAAAAAAAACTGCCACCCCGAATAGTCTTCACAAAAGCCATCCTTCAGGAACTAAGGGAAGATTGGGACATTCACAGTAGAACAAGGGTGACAGACTTCATTGCAAACAGACCTGCATTATGAGATACACTTCAAGATTCTCTCAAATTCAAAGATAATGGTGCTAAGGTGTAAAACACAAAGATCTGAAGGTACAAAATCTACAATTTTGGGTAAATGTCCAGAATATTCAGGACTTGAAGTATAGTAATCATGGTCTGTATCCACTTATTCATAAATTGAGAATAAAAGACAAAATAGATGAGCTCATCACTTTCCTGGTGATAGCAGCAGCAGCAAGGGAAGGAGTTTTTTCCTCCCCAAGCCACTACTAGAATAATCCTGGCTGTTTGCACAATCAGCCATGCACAGAGTGCAGTGCCTTCGGGAAAGGGCAACCTCCTGTGCAGTCCCTCGGGCCAAGGTTGCATGCGACCCCAGCCCACCATGGACCCAAATCTCCTGACTGAGAGGTAGGTGGACACAGGCAGGGGCAAGGGATTCTGGCCAGGTCTCCATGTGGGCGAGCAAAGGGACTGCTGCCCCTTCCACTCCTGCAGTGAAGAAGCCTCAGCGCGGCAGCTGCTGAATGGCTGCTGCTGACAGGCTGCAGGCCTGGCCCTAAGGAGACTGAGGAGACATGGGAGGCCCAGGAGTGACAGAAGGAAGAATCCCGGAGCAGCAAGAAGATGGCTTCTCCCACCTCCCTGGCCCTGGAAGGTGGGACTTCCAACCGGCTGAATCCATTGTGGATTTGTCAGGACTCAGGATTCAAGAAGAGGAGGTACTGAGGAACTTGGGACCAACTCAGAGCCGCCGGGTGAGTCTCTCCTGCTGGATGAGGCTCACAGGTCAGGGCAGCAGTCCCAGAATGCAGGAACCTTTGTGGAGAAGAGTTGCTCAGCAAGACTCCCCCGATGAAGTGGTGAACCCAGACAGCTGGGAGAGTCGCAGAGGAGGGCTGCCTAATGAGAGACTTCCCTGCAGATCAAGGCTCCCCACCCCAGGCGGTAGGTCCTTCTTGGAAGAGGGTTGCCCAGCAAGAGACTTCCATGCAGAGTGAGGCTCCTTGGACCCAGTGGTAGTTCTGGACCCCAGAGCACGTCACAGAGGAGGGCTGCCCAGTGAGAGACATCCCTTCAGGGCAAGGCTCCCTGACCCAAACGGTAGTTCTGGACCACAGGGAACTTCTTAGAGGAGAGCTGCCCAATGAGACTTCCCCACTGGGTAAGTCTTCCCTGCTGGGCAAGGCTTTCCCCCTGGGGCGGTAGAACCAGAGACCCAGGCCCAGACCAGCTGTGCCCCACTCCACAGTCTAGTACCCCTTTGGATGACCATCAGTCAACAAGTGGAGGTGCCTCTGCCCACTAGCGGGGACTATATCCCACCTGAAGGCCACCAACTTCAGAGGGGCAGCTTCCTTATGGAACACTATATTATTAAGTTTCTTAAAGACTTCAGGCTACTGAAGGATAGGAGTTGAGTTATTGGAAATCTACAGGGACACTAAATCATAGGGGAAATCTGTAATATCTCAGAGTTTCACTACTATAGTGTAAGATACCTGACCAATATGAGAAAACAAGGGAAGAAAATATCCCAAACAAACCTAGATACTACATCAAAAAATCCAATGACAGCATGGCAGAAGAAATGCCAGAAAGGGAGTTCAGAATGTACATAATTAAAATGATCAGAGAAGAAAACTATGAGATGAAAGAGCAAATGCAGGCTTTGAATGATCACACCAATCAACAGTTAAAGAGAGCAAATGTGGGAAGCAAAACATCATTTCGATAAAGAGTTAGAGATATGAAGAAAAACCCAAACAAATTCTTGAAATGAAGGAAACAATAAACCAAATTAAAAACTCCATAGAAATCATAACCAATAGGATACAACACCTGGAAGACAGAACCACAGACATTGAAGACAAAATATTTAATCTTGAAAACAAAGTGGACCAAACACAGAAGATGCTAAGAAATCATGAACAGAATCTACGAGAATTATGGGATATCATGAAAAGGCCAAATTTAAGAAGTATTGGGATTGAGGAAGACACAGAGAAACAAACCAAAGAATGAACAATATATTCAATGAAATAATGTCAGAAAATTTACCAAATCTGAAGAATGAGATGGAAAATCAATTACAAGAGGCTTATAGGACTCCAAATACACAAAACTACAACAGACCCACACCAAGGCATATTATAATGAAAATACCTAACATGCAAAAGAAAGACAGAATTTTAAAGGCTGCAAGAGAAAAAAAAAATCAAATTACATTCAGGGGGAAACAGTATGAATATCAGCAGATTTTTCAACCCAGACTCTAAAGCTAGAAAAGCCTGGAACAACATTTTTCAAGATTTAAAAGAAAATGTATGCCAACCAAGAATCTTATACCCAGCAAAACTTACCTTCAGATTTGATGACAAAATAAACTCCTTCCATGATAAACAAAAGCTAAAAGAATTTACAAAAAGAATGCCAGCAATACAGAATATTCTCAGCAAAATATTCCATGAGGAAGAGATGAAAAAACAATGATGTAAATGAGCAAAGGGAAGAACTACCCTAAAGGAATAGCCAAATAAAGGAGAACCCAAGTCGTGTTAACAAAAAAAATGAGCCAAATGACCAGGAATACAAATCACATCTCTATAATAACCCTGAATGTTAATGGCCTGAACTCATCAATCAAAAGACATAGACTGGCAGATTGGATTCAAAAGAAAGACCCAACAATATGCTGCCTGCAAGAGACTCATCTCATAGAAAGAGATAACCACAGACTAAAGGTGAAGAAATGGGAAAAAACATACCATGCACATGGACTCAGCAAAAAAGCTAGAGTATCCATCCTCATATCACATAATGTGGACTTCAAGCCAAAGTTAGTCAGAAGGGATAAAGAAGGACATTTCATACTGCTTAATGGAAGCATAAGTCAGCAAGACATAACAATCATAAATATCTATGCCCCAAACATTGACTTATCCATATTTGTCAAACAAATCCTTCTCAATTTCAGGAAACAAATAGACCACAATACAATAATACTAGGTGATTTTAACATACCTCTCTCACCACTGGACAGATCTTCCAAACAAAAATTGTACAAAGAACCATAGATCTCTATAACGCAATCAATAATTTAGACTTAACAGACATATATAGAATATACCATCCAACAAAGTACGAATACCCTTTCTTCTCAGCAGCACATGGATCCTTTTCTAAAATAGACCATATATTATGACACAAAGCTACTGTTGGCAAGTACAAGAAGATAGAGATGCTACCTTGTATTCTATCAGATCATAATGGAAATAAAGGACAGAATAAAAAACAGAAACAACTCCTACAACTGAATGATGAATGGATAACAGAAGACATCAGGGGGAAATAAAAAAATTCTTAGAAATAAATGAGAAAAGAGATACAACATATCAAAATCTCTGGGACACTATGAAAGCAGTACGTACACGAAAATTTATTTCAAGGAGCGCATTTAATAAAAGAAAAAAAAATCAACAAATAAATGACCTAACACTACAGATCAAAGCCCTAGAAAAAGAAGAACAGAGAAACACCAAAAGTAGTAGAACACAGGAAAGAGTTAAAATCAGATCTGAAATCAATGAAATTGAAACAATAAAAATAAAAAAAATTGACAAAATAAAAAGTTGGTTCTTTGAAAAAATAAACAAAATTGATAAAAACTTAGCCACACTAACAAAGAGAAGGAGAGAGAAAACTCAAATTACTAAAATTTGGAATGAGCAAGGAAATATCATAACAGACATGAGAGAAATACAAAACATAAGTAGAAGCTGTTTTGAAAACCTATACTCAAACAAAATAGGAAAACTCAAAGACATCAACAGGTTTCTAGAAACATATGATTTACCTAAACTTAACCAGGAGGACATACATAATTTAAAAAGATCAATTTCAAGTAATGAAATAGAAAAATCATCAAAAGTCTACCAATAAAGAAAAGTCTGGGACTACATGAATTCTAAGCCGACTTCTAATCCTTTAAAGAAGACCTCATTCCAATACTTCTCAAATTCCTTGAAATAGAAAAAGAGGGAACCCTTCCAAACTCATTCTATGAACGAATATCACCCTGATACCTAAACCAGACAGAGACATATTGAGGAAAGAAAGTTTCAGACCAATATCCTTAATGAACATCAATGCAAAAATTCTCAACAAAATTTCAGTATATCGCATAGAAGAATATATTAAAAAGATAGTGCACCACGATCAAGTGAGTTTTATCCCAGGGATGCAAGGTTGATTCAACATTCGGAAATCAATAACTGTAATTCACTATATCAACAGATATAAAGTCAAGAATCACATCATTACTTCAATAGATGCAGAAAAAGCATTTGATAAAATACAGCATCCCTTCATGCTCAAAACACTAGAAAAAATAGGGATAGTGGGAATATTCCTTAACATTGTAAAGGCAATCTACAACAAGCCCATGGCCAATATCATTCTAAATGGTGAAAAACTGAAAGCATTCCCCCTAAAAACTGGAACAAGAAAGGGATGCCCTCTTTCACCACTTCTATTCAACATGGTCCATGAAACTCTAGCCGAGCTATTAGGCAGACTAAAGAAGTTAAAGAGATATGAATAGGAAAAGAAGAACTCAAATTATCCATATTTGATGATGACATAATTCTATATTTAGGGTCACTGGGAAATTCCACCAGAAAACCTTTAGAACTCATAAGTAAATTCAGTAAAGTACAGGATATAAGATCAATGCTCATAAATCTAATGCATTTTTATTCATAAATGATGAATCCTCAGAAAGGGAAGTTAGGAAAATAACTCCATTCACAATAGCCATAAAAAATATACTTGGGAATCAATCTAACAAAAGAGGTGAAAGACCTCTACAATGAAAACTACACAACACTAAAGAAAGAAATTAAAGAAAACCTTAGAAGATGGAAAGATCTCCCATGTTCTGGGATAGGCAGAATTAGTCTTGTCTAAATGGCCATACTACCAAAAGTTCTATACAGATTCCATGCAATTCCAGTTAAAATCCTAATGACATACCTCACAGAAATAGAGCAAGCAATCATGAAATTCATTTGGAAGGATAGGAAACCCAGAATAGCTAAAGCAATCCTTAGCAGAAAGAGTGAAGCAGTGAGTATTGCAATACCAGAACTTCAACTGTACTGCAGAACAATAGTAAGAAAAACGGCATGGTATTGACACCAAAATAGGTAGATCAATGGTACAGAATAGAGGACACAGTGACAAATCCAAATAAATACTATTTTCTCACACTAGATAAATGTGCCAAAAACATTCAATGGAGAAAAGACAACCTGTTCAACAAATGGTTCTGGGAAACTGGAAATCCATATGCAGCAGAATGAAACTAAACCCCTATCTCTCACCCTGCACAAAAGTCAACACAAAATGGATAAAGGACCTTGGAATCAGAATGCAGAGACCCTGCATCTTATAGAAGAAAATGTAGGTCCAAATCTTCATCATGTTGGCTTAGGATCAGACTTCCACAACATGACTCCCATAGCACAAGAAACAAAAGAAGGAATCAATAACTGGGATAGATTCAAACTAAAAAGCTTTCTCTCAGCAAAGGAAACTATCAGCAATGTGAATAGAGAGCCTACAGAGTGGGAGAAAAATCTTTGCCTCTCATTCTTCAGATAGAGCACGAATTTCCAGAATATATAAGGAAGTCAAAAAATTTTACACCAAGAATACAAATAACCCAATCGAGAAATGGTCTAAGGAAATGAACAGACAAAGACACTTCATAGAAGAAGATCTACAAATGATACACAGATATATGAAGAAATGTTCAACATCTCTTGCAATAAAAGAAATGCAAATCAAAACTACCCTAGGATTCCATCTCACCCCAGTTAGAATGGCGATTATCAAGAATACAAGCAACATAGGTGTTGGAGAGGATGTGGGGAAATAGGTACACTCAAACATTGCTGATGGGGATGCAAATTAGTGTAGCCACTCTGGAAAACAGTGTGGAGATTCCTTAGAAAACTTGGAATGGAACCACCATTTGACCCAGCTATTCGAGTCCTAGGCCTATATCCAAAGAACTTAAAATCAGCATACTACAGTGATGCAGTCACATCAATGTTCACAGATGCTCAATTCACAAAAGCCAGACTGTGGAACCAACCTAGATGCCCTTCAATTGATGAATGGATAAAGAAACTGTGGTATATATATATATATATATATATATATATATATATATATAATGAAATATTACTCAGTCATAAATAATAATAAAATTATGGCATTTGCAGGTAAATGGATGGAATTGGAGAATATTATGCTAAGTGAGATAAGTGGATCTCAAAAAACCAAAGGACAAATGATCTCACTGATAAGCGGATGATGACACATAATGGGGGGTGGGAGGGAGGCAATAATGGAGGAAGGATAAACTTTACAGAGGGAAAAGAGTGGTGAGAGTGGTGGGGGGAAGGAAAAAAATAAGAGAATTAATCAAACATCATTACCCTATGTAAATGTATGATTACAAAAATGGTACACTTCTACTTCATGTACAACCAGAGAAGCAAGTTGTACCCCAATTGTTTACAACAAAGAATTTAAAAAAATTTAAAAAAATAAAAAATAAAATAAGAAAAGAAATGATTTATATGACTGTATATTTTATTGCATGAATAATAATGGCATGCGTGAGAACAGAAAATTGTGGACAATAAAGAAGGAAGGACCGTATAGAGGGAAAAGAGGGGTGGGAGGGGTGGGGGGAGGGAAAAGTAACAGAAAGAATCAAACAACATTACCCTATGTAAATTTATGATTACACAAATGGTACGCCTTTACTCCATGTACAAACAGAGAAACAACATGTATCCCATTTGTTTACAATAAAAAAATATAATAAACTACCACTTTAGGATTAAGGAAACATAAAAGGTAACAAAGCCAAGTAAGAGATGTCAGACTGAATAGATGCAGAAATCTGGAGGGGAGATAAAAGTTCTGAAAGTAATAAGCGATATAAGAAGATCACAGGAGGGACTATAAAACTAGGAATGAAAGACGGCTGCTAGGGCAGGGAAGCCATGAGGATGAAACAATCAAGATCAGGCAGGAGCGAAGAAAAGAACATTTATGACCTGATTAGCTCGCAATTTGTTATAGGACAGCTCACCTAAAGAACAGAATCTAAAAATTTATTGGCATGAACCATCAAATTAATGGCATTATAGCAGGCTCTCTTCCAGGTCTCTAGCGTGGGCTGCCATGGACATGTAGCAATTGTGACATTAGCTATACAGTCAAGAGAGAAGGAAGTGTGCTTTGGGGAAGAGAGGAATCATAAGATCATGGAAGATCAGTGTGAGTTCATGAGGATTAAATGTTGCAGGCAGTCTTTTAGAAGTTAAAATCTACATCTGGGGCAGGAGTGTAGCTCAGTGGTAGAGTTTTTATCTCATTGGTCTCTTATTATGACCAGATGCCTTTGGCTTAGCTACGTATCTTAACCTGAGTATTTTGCTACAAAAATTAAACTCAATAGGACAAGTAAAGAGCTTCAAGCTGCCTGGGTCTACATTGCATTATTTATACTCAACATGCCATGAAGGGACCCTGTTTCTCTTGAACCTTGTAGCACATGTGACTCATTGCTCTTTCTGATGCTGAGCATCCAGTGATATGGTCAAGTCATCACTCATACCTTTGCCATACATCTGGTTCAGCACCCTCCTCCATGGCCTACCCCAAGAACAGCATGACTCTCTTCAACATATACCCCTGTGGCTGAAGGTTTCTCTTCTTTTTGTTCATTTCATTTACCTCCTTCTTTCTTTCATCTTGTATTCCAGGCATAACTTTATCTCATATAAATTGCTAGCATCTCCACTGTGTTGCCACTTGGTCAGATCAATCTAGCCCATCCACCCCCAAACCCTGTGGAATGTCCTGTTCGACCTGTCATTTCACCCATGTGTAGAGTGTCAGTCCATTTTTCAGTCTGCACACCATTTGTCTATTTTGTTCTTGATCCAGGGTGGACACTGCAAGGAACCGGCCCATTAACCTTCTTCTATGCCTTTCTGCTCAGAGACTATATCTTATGTTCCCCAGATGTAAATGGGGAAGATAAATGCTTTTACTTGTTTCTTGTGTTTCTCAGTATGCTTTCTTGTCTTTATAGACAAAGATGATCATTTTTCCTTTATACCTTGCTGTGATCTATTCCTAGAATGCCAACATTGTAGCTTCATCTTTGAAAAATCTCTTCATCAGCTAAAGACCATCATGTTAAGTGAAATAAGTCAAATTCAGGTTTAGAGTCATTCATTTCCTTCATTTCCTCTACTATATAGGCGGAAGCTAGAGAGGAAAAAGGAAAAGAAAAATGGAGGCAGATCTCATGAACATCAAAGGGAGATGAGTAGAGGGAAAAGTCCAAGGAGCAGGAGGAAAGGAGGGAGGGAGGAAGTGCTGGGGAAGGATATTGTCCAAATTATATTATTATATTGTTATATTGTATATTGTATGTATGTATGAATATGTAAAAACAAAACGCATCATTATGTACAACTATGATGCACCAATAAAAATGTAGAAAACAGAAAAAAAAGACAAAATAAATAAAAATAACAATAGCTGAAAACTGTTTCTAATGGGACAAACAATGTAAAATATGAACTGTGATGTAAAAATTGCAAAATATGGGAGCCTGTGCATCCCTTCTGGACTCCGGCACAAGGGAGATCATGCCCAGCTTCAGGACCCTGGTCAAACTGCTCCATATCTACCAAGGTTTTCAGAAGCTGATACCCGCTTCTTGGATTATCCCAAAGTGGATGCTGCCATCTTCAGGTGGGGCAACTCTCATCCTGAGACACTTGATGGAGACTAGAAGCCCTTGGTCAGGTACCTCTCTTGCATCAGGGTAGTGAATGCTGGGAGGTTTGAATAGTATATGACTGTTGAACCATAGATATTTTCAATTGTTAATTTTTTATTTCTTTTTATCTCATCCTGTATTTCTTTTTAATATCTGTTTCCTCAGAATCTCTTTCTCACTTTTCTTATGCTAACAACCAACTTCTTTGGATGCTGCTCTTATCCTTCCCATGATCTTGTACCTCTATAAACTCACTTCTTATCCTATTAACAGTTACATACTAAACTCATCCCCATCCTCTTTTTCCACCATTAAAAATTGTAGATATCATTGTAAGCCTACTCTCTATCCTGTACATAATAATCAAACTTATTGTCTCTATTTATTGTAATACTGTTAATGTTTTCATAGGGGTATCTGGTGTAGGGATGCATATTTTTTGTATTGCATGCTGTGAATGAACATTGATCTTCCCTTTAAGGGAGAGGTGTTGGAAACCTGGCACAATAAGCCTATGTGGGGGAAGTGCAATACTTCAGGCCTGCACTACTAGAAAGGAAGATACAACAACGACATGAAAAAACAAGGGAAGACAAACAAAACAAGATGCTATTTTAATAGAATCCAATGACGACATGGCAGTGGAAGTTTCAGAAAAGGAATTTAGAATGTACATAATTAAAATGATCTGTAAAAAAAGAATGAGATAAGAGAGAAGATGCTGGCAATGAATGATCTCTCCCATAAAGAGTTAAAAGAGCAAATGGAGGAAGCAAAAGAGAATTTCAAGAAACAGAAATCCCGAAACACAAACAAATCGTTGAAATGAAGGAAACAATAAACCAATTTTAAAACTCAATAGAAATAATCACCAACAGACTAGATACCCAGGAAGACAGAACCTCAGACAATGAAGAAAAAATACTTAATCTTGAAAATGCAGTTGACCAAACTGAGAAGATGGTAAGAAATCATGAATGGAATCTCAAAGAATTGTGGGATATCATGAAAAGACCAAATTTAAGAAGTATTTCTATTAAAGAAAGCACAGAGATACAAACCAAAGGATTTAACCACCTGTTCAAGGAAATAATAGGAGAAAATTTCTGAAACCTGTGGATGAAATGGAAAATCAAATGCAAGAGGCTTAAAGAACACCAAATGCACAAAATTACAACAGAACCACATGAAGTCACATTATAATGAAAATGCCTAACATACAAAATGAAGACAGGATTTTAAAGGATGCCTAAGAAAAGGATCAGATTACATATAAGGGGAAACCAATATAGATATCAACAGATTTCGCATACCATCCCTAAGAGTTGGTAGGTTATGGAACAGCATATTTCAAGCCCTGCAAGAACATGCATGCTAACCAAGAATCTTATACACAGCAAAACTAAACTTCAGATTTGTTGATGAAATAAAATACTTACATGATAAACAAAATTTAAAAGAATTTATAAATAGAAAGCCTGCACTACAGAACATTCTCAGCAAAACATCCCATGAGGAGGAAGTGAAAAAGAAAGATATAAGTAGAGAAAGGGAGGGACTTCCCTAATGGAAAAGCCAATCAAAGGTGAAACCAAGTCACATTAAAGACTGATAATAAGCCAACATGAGCAGGAATATAAATTATATCTCAATAACAACTCTGAGTGTTAAAGGCTTAAACTCATTCTTCAAAAGACATATGCTGGCAGATTGGATTAAAAAGAAAGATCCAACAATATGATGTCTCCAGGAGACTCAACTCATGGAAAAACACATCACAGACTAAAGGTTAAAGGAGGGGGAAAAAACAAACCATGCACATGGACTCAGTACAAGAGCAGGGGTCTCCAACATTGTATCAGATAATGTGAACTTCAAGCCTAAGTTAGTCAGAAGGAATAAAGAAGGGCATTTCATACTACTTAAGGGAACTATGAAGCAGCAAGACATAATAATTATACATATTTATGCCCCAAACAATGGCACTCCATGTACATCAAATAAATCATTCTAAATTACAGAGAACAAATTGACCAAAACTCAATAATACTGGGTGACTTTATCATACTGCTCTCACCACTGGATAGACCTTCCAAGCAAATACTTAAGAAAGAAACTATGGAATTAAATGGTACAATCAATGATTTAGATTTAATGGACATAGATAGAGTATTTCCTCCACCATCAAGAGAATACACTTTCTTCTCAGCAGCTCAAAGATCATTTTCTAAAACACACCATATGTTATGCCACAAAGCAGCCCTGAGTAAATAAAAAAATATATATATAATACCTTGTATTCTATCAGATCATAATGGAATGAAATTAAAAATCAAACATAAAAGAAAAACCAGAAAATAGTTCAACACCTGGGTACTAAATAACATGTTATTGAATGGTGCAATAATACAGAATACATCAGGAAGGAGATAAAAAAATTCTTAGAGGTAAATGAGAACAACAATATCACATATTGAAATCTCTGGAAAACTGAAAGCATTAGTAAGAGGAATGTTCATTGCATTTAGCCCATATTAAATGCATAAATATTCAACGAATATATGACCTAACATTACATCTCAAATTCCTAGAAAAACAATAACAGATCAACAGCAAAAGTAGTAGAAGACAGGAAATAATTCAAATGAGAGCTGAAATCTATGAAATTGAAACAAAAAACACAATTGAAAAAATTGACAAAACAAAGTTGGTTCCCTGAAAAAGTAAAAAAAAAAAAAAAATTGATAAAACTTTAGTCATGCTAATGAAGAGAAAGGAAGAGAAAATTCAAGTTATTAGAATTCAGGATGAAAAAGGAAATATCATGACAGACACCATTGAAACCCATAACATAATTAGAAGTGACTTTGAAAGTTTTTACTCTAACCAAATAGGAAATCTCAAAGACATTGACAAATTTTTAGGGACATATGATCCTCCCAAACAGAGGGAGACATACACAATTATAACAGATGTATTACAAACACCAAAATAGAAGAAGCCATCAAAAGCCTACCAACCAAGAAATACCCAATATCTGATGTATTCCTAGACTTGTTCAACAAGACCTTCAAAGAAGAAATAATACCAATACTCCTCAAAGTATTCCATGAATAGAAAGGAGGAAACCCTTCCAAACTCATTCTATGAAGCTAGTATCACTCTGATACCAAAACCAGACAAAGATGCATCAAGGAAAGAACACTTTAGACCAATATCCCTCATAAATACAGAATCAAAAATCATATAAAAATTCCCACAAATTGCTTATAAAACACATTAGAAATAGTGCACCGTGATCAAGTGGGGTTTATCCCAGGGATGGAAGGTTGGTTCAACATCTGTAAATTAATAAATGAAATGCATCACATCAATAGACTTAATCATATGATTATTTCAATAGATGCAGAAAAGTATTTGATAAAATACAGCACCTCTTCATGCTACAAACACTAGAAAAACTAGGGATAGTAGGAATATACATCAACATTGTAAAGGCTATGACAAACCCAGAGTCAACATCATTCTTAATGTATCAAAAGCTGAAAACATTCCCAGTAAAAACTGGAATAAGAAAGGAATGGCCGATTTCACCATGCTATTCAACATCATCCTTGAAACACTAGCCAGCCTAATCAGACAGATCAAAGAATTAAAGGGATACAAATACAAATGGAAGAACTCAAGCTATCACTATTTTCTGATGACAAGATTCTCTATTTAGAGGATCCAAACAATCCCACCAGAAAACTTTTTGATCTAATAAATGAATTCACAAATCAGAAGGATATAAAAAATACCCATAAATCAAAAGCATTTATATACACGAGATAAATCCATGGCAAGAGAAATTAGGAAAACTACTGCATTTCACAAGAGTCTAAATAAATAAAATATTTGGGAATCAATCTAACAAAAGAGGTGAAAGAACTCTACAATGAGAATTGCAATACAACAAAGAAAGAAGTTAAGAAAAACTTTAGAAGATGGAAAGATCTCGAATGTTCTTGAAAAGGAAGAATTAATATTGTCAAAATGGATATACTACCAAAAGTATTATACATATTCAATGCAATTCCAATTAAAATTCTAAAGACATTTTTCATAGAACTAGAAAAAAATCATGAAATTCATGTGGGGAAATAAGAGGTCCAGAATAGCCAAGGAATTCTTAGCAGGAAGAATGAAGCAGGAGGCATCACAATAACAGATCTTGAAGTACACTAAAGAGCAACAATAACAAAAACATCATGGTTTTGGCACTAGCATTAACATATAGACCAATGGTACAAAATAGAAGACAGACAGACAAACCCACATAAAAATAGTTATCTCACCTTAGACAAAGATGCCTGAAACATACAATGATAAAAGATAGCCTCTTCAATAAATGGTGGTGGGAAAACTGGAAATCCCTATGTAGAAAAATGAAATCAAACCTCTCTCTCTCTCACTCTGCACAAAACCCAACTCAAAATGGGTCAAAGATCTAGGAATTAGACCAAAGACTCTTCAATGAATAGAAGAAAAAGTAGGTCTAAATCTTCATTGTGTCAGGTTATGACCAAAATTCCTTAAGAAGACTCCCCAAGTGCAAGAAATAAAAGCAAGAATCATTAAATGTGATGAATTAAAACTAAAAAGCTCTTTGTCAGCAAAGGATACAATAAATAATGTAAAGAGAGAGTCTACAGATTGGAAGAAAATTTTACCATACACACTTTAGATAGATCATTAATCTCCAGAATTTGTAAAAACTCAAAAAAGTTAACACCAAAAATACACATAAATCAATCAATAAATGGACTAAGGAAATACTCAAACATTTAATAGAAGATGATATACCATTGATCAACAAATATATTAAAAAGTTCAACAATCTAGTAATAAAATAAATGCAAATCAAAACTACCCTAAGATTTCATCTCATGCCAATTAAAATGGCTATTATCAAGAATACAAACAACAATATGTGTTTGTGAGGATGTGGGGAAAAAGGTACACTCATACATTGTTGATGGGATTGCAAATTGGTGCAGTCACTCTGGAAAGCAGTATGGAGATTCCTTAGAAAACTTGGAATGAAACCACCATTTGACCCACCTCTCCCACTCCTCAGTTTATAAACAATGTATGTCACATCAGCATACTACAGTGTCATAGTGACATCACTCTTCGTAGCAACTCAATTTGAAGAAGCTAGATTGTGGAACCAACCTAGATGCCCTTCAATAGGTTAGTGACTAAAGAAATTGTGGTACATATACACTATGGAATATAACTCAGTCATAAATAAGAGTAAAGCTATGATAATTTCAGGTAAATGGAAGGAGTTTGAGAAAATCTTGCTCAGTGAAATAAGACAATCCCAATAAACCAAAGTCTGAATGTTTTCTCTGATAAGTGTATGTGTATACAAAATAGGGCAGGAGACGGTAAGGGAAGAATGAAGAAACATTGGGTTGTGTAGTGGGAAATGAGAAGAGGGGAGGTGATGGTTGGAAGGAAAGATGGTGGAATGTAACAAACATTATTACCCTATGTGCATGTATGAATACACGAATGGTGTGACTCTACATTGTGTACAACCAGAGAAATGAAAAGTTGTACCCCATTTGTGCATAATGAATTTTTAAAAACTATAAGGAAGCATACAAGATAGTTTAAGTAATAGGTAGAAAATTATTTCTTTTTTTCAAGTATAATAAAAATGTGAACAAAGTGAAAATTATGAATTTAATCTGCATGTTTGATCAAACTAAGTCATGAAATTCTGAGTGCATTTCACACTTGTGGAATATCTGAATTCACACTAGTGCCATTTGAAGTGTCAAGGGCAGCTTAAGCTTCCTTTTCCCTAATAAATCATTAGGGACCCTGCCCTGTTGCAGACTCAATCCTGAGGCATCTGATTAGACATCAAATACCCAGTGGGAACCGGTCATTCTCATCACTGAAAAGGGTTGAATTGAGAAATAATTTTGTTATTTTTCATCAGCAAATATGGGTAGATGGTTGGGTAGCATGAGGATAAAGTCATACTAATCCCTTCAGTCTTGGGATTTTCTTGGGTGTATAAAAGGAATAAAAAGCAAAACAGTTGTTTGCTAAATAAAAAAAACACAAAGATACTTACAATCAGGAGGATGGTGCAAGTGGATTTGTGTTCAGGACATGGCTGAGAGGAGAGGTGGGGTCTGTGGAAGTGCTGGACTTTCCTGTAGTGTCTGTACAGGAGACTCACCATGTATAGTCTGGTGCAGACCTTGAGGAGCACCAACAGCAGATCATGAATCAATGTGATACTTAGAAATGACCCTGAGTACTTGGTGCTAAACTGATTACTTTGACAGTAGGCATGAATATAGCCATGACCAACCAGAGTGTGATTTCTAGTGGCCAGAAGAATTTAATGATGTGGAAGTAGAGGAGAGTGTTGATGACCCAGAAGGAAAGGAACAAGGGATACATCCATGTAGGGAGGCTAAATTTAAGCCACGCCCACTGAGAGTGAACAGGACTGACAGTGATGGCTTGAAATGCACTCAGGAGAGAGGTGGTGCAGATGGAAACACCCCAGGTCACTCTGTATGAGATCTAAACTGTCTGACAACCAACATCATCCAAAAACCATCTTACTCCCATGGTTGACACTGTATCTGGTATCAATGTGAACATGATGCTCAAAGCATTGACCAACAACAGGCGCATAACTATGGGATGGATGTGCTTCTTCAGATGGGATTTAAATAAGAAGGTATATGCATATAACATGAAGAGCAATGAGTTCCCTGGGACACCAATGAAGAGTTGAGAGATGAGGAAAACCCCACAGATTGTGTCACTTGGAAACATTTCCTTCTTATCTTTCAGTGTTGGGGATGGAATCCATGTCTTAGCATACGCTAGGCAGGTGCAGTACTTCTAAACTTCACATATACCCTGGGAATATATCTTAAGGTTGGATTAGAACGTTAAATGCAGAACTTGAGCCCTGAAATGATGAGGGATTAATCATTTTAAAATTGTTTTAAAAGTGAATTTATGCATAAATATTGAGAATTCAGGGGCTAAAATGGGTGGTAAAATGTCCAGTTCTCTTATGTTCCAAGACCTGGATAGAAACTTCCAGGGCCTGGATTCCAGGGTCTCCTAGGAACAACAGATCACAGAATGAGGCAGAAAAATAAGGTGGAATTCAAGCCACCTCACTGCATTTGAGGATACTGAGTGAGGGACATGTGGTCTGTGTGAAAGTCAAGTGTGCAAGTTATCTGGCAAGTTTTCTTCTGAGCCAGACCGTGTTTCATTTTCAGCCTTTTTTTCTGTAGTCTCACCTCTCTGAAGAGCATGAACCTTCTAACAGGCAGACTACCCTGTGTACTTCAACTTCTTGGAGTTTTTAGGGCACATATCCTTCCTCCACGTCAATAACTGCTAAAAAATTATGCAATACAGCATTTTCTACCTGGGGAATTTTCACCTCCCCTCCAAATTCATTGATTCTCACAACTTGTGCAGAGCTACTGATATGCAGACAGAAGAGGTCAAGATTGCTCCTCAATGCTCAGTACAACCCAGGATATGTTTCCAGCAGAACCTGCACTTATACACTGACTGATGAACCAAGCCAACAAAGGGTGCCAGAATCCAGAGGCTTGCAACATGTATAAAATCTACACTTTTGTCCAAGGATTTCTGAAGACTTTTTATGGAAACAAAATTAGTAGATTCACAAATGTAACTGAATAGAAAAGATATAACATTCTTTCAGGTTAATATTGAAGTTGATGAGGCTAACATCTCAAGTGCACTTAATGTTTTAGTGTTTATTTCACTATTCTTTTGCTTGGGAATACTTTCTTTGTCTGACTCAGTTGCTCGTTCACCTGAATCATAGTCGTTCATTCACTGCTAGATCTCTGGTCAATTCCATATGTGTCTCCACACTGAGCAAGTCCGTGGGAACACTCTCAGGCTGCACTTTCACCACAATCCCTGCTTTGGCATGAACTGTACTGCAATGATCCCACCCTCATTATCCTGTTAATGGAGCAGCACTCAAATTATTTATTGAGCACCCACAGTTGTGGAGTCTGTTCCTCCACAGGCTCATTTCTGCCTTCCACCAATATGCAATTTAGGTTTATGAGTTAGAATTGTTTGAAATTGTGAGTCTTGACATCTTTGGGTCTGAAGACCATATTACCATTTTTGAAAATGTGTCTTGGCATTAGTGTGTGATGTGAGTTTCAGGTGAAACCTCAAGTGTTTTGATCATTTACAATTTTCCAGTTTGTGAGGCATGGCCTACCCCACCTCACTCTTAGCAGAGATCTTTCCTCAGCCATCTTCTCTCCTTCCTAGGACACCTGACTTTAGCAATTCAAATCTTTCATAATCTGATCATCCAGAACTGTTCTCAATATTCCCTTCAGTATCAGTGGAGTTGAGACTCCTCCTGCTGGGGTAGGAAGCCAGGGAAGATTTCCAGGCTCTCATGTGGACATAACCCCCTAGTCTGCACAGTCTAGATGGATGAGCTGGATTATCCACACTGCAGTTGAGAGGAAACAGGACAACTTCACTCAGGAGAGCATCCTGGGGCCTAAGGAGGTTCATACACACCAATCTTGACCTCCCAGGAGGGAAAATCAACGGAGAAATGGATGAATGCCAACCTAAAACCATGATAGGACCCAAGCAGGTTGCAAAGCAGAGCATCAGGGTGCACAATGTGGAAACAGTATGAGAGGAATTTAAGACCCAGGTTCACATGCTGTTTGCCCCACCAGTCCACAGAGAGGGGAGAGCAGGAACTTCTGTCAGAGAGTAAAACTTTGCTAAGAGCATGAAATTAAAATATTGTGGTAGTAGAAAGAGCGAAGAGGGGGTAGTGCAATACCAGATCTTTAACTCTACTACAAAGCAATAGTAACAAAAGCGGCATGGTATTGGTACCAAAATAGACAGGTAGATCAATGGTGCAGAATAGAGGACACGGACACAAACCGGAATAAATACAATTTTCTCATACTAGACAAAGGTGCCAAAAATATGCAGTGGAGAAAAGATAGCCTCTTCAACAAATGGTGCTGGGAGAATTGGAAATCCATATGCAACAGAATGAAATTAAACCCCTATCTTTCATCCTGCACAAAACTCAACTCAATATAGATCAAAAACCTTGGAATCAGACCAGAGACCCTGCATCTTATAGAAGAAAAAGTAGGTCCAAATCTTCAACATGTCCGCTTTGGTTCAGACTTCCTTAACAGGACTCCTGTAGCACAAGAAGTAATAGCAAGAATCAACAACTGGGATAGATTCAATTTAAAAAGATTTCTCTGCCAGGATCGTGGTGGGCTAGCGCCGTAGATCGTTCCCCGCGCTCTCCGGACACTACATTTCCCACAATTGCAGCCACGACGCCCATTGGTGTGGGAGAAGCCATGGGAACCTGCTGGCAGTTTGGGTGTGAGGCTGCCGGCACTGACGCTGGGCGTGAGGAGGCTTAGACTGAGGGGGTGCGGAAAGGAACCCCGAGCCCCGACCTCAGTCCCTACCCTTTGGAGGACAGCACTTCCCTCCCCCGTGGCGGCTACCTTAACTTTTTTCGTGCTCAGGATCTCCCTGCCACGCCGAGTCCAGGGAGGAAAAACGAAGCCAAGGCGCCAGTATCCACACCTCCACGCCACTTTCAGCCCAAGCTTGCCCCAGCAGGGATGGGCGACAAGATCCGGCTGCCCTTCCCCGTGTGCTCCTGGCTTCTCTGCTCCCAGTGCTGCTGCTGGGGCAGCCGGCTTCACGCCCTCGTTAGACAGCACTTCACCTTCACCCTTCCGCTGGCCAGAAGGAGGGTTTCTAGCAGCCCATGCCCCTGAAGGCCTCTGGAGATCGAGTACCAAGTTTTAGATGGAGCTGGATTAGATACTGATTTCCATCTTGCCTCTCTAGAATGCAAAACCTTAGTTTTTGAACAAAGAAAATCAGATGGAGTTCACACGGTTGAGACTGAAGTTGGTGACTATATGTTCTGTTTTGACAATACATTCAGCACTATTTCTGAGAAAGTAATTTTCTTTGAATTAATCCTGGATAATGTGGGAGAACAGGCATAAGAACAAGAAGACTGGAAGAAATATACTACTGGCACAGATATGTTGGAGATGAAACTGGAAGACATTCTGGAATCCATCAACAGCATCAAGTCCAGACTAAGCAAAAGTGGTCATATACAAACTCTGCTGAGAGCATTTGAAGCTCATGATTGAAACATACAAGAAAGCAATTTTGATAAAGTCAATTTCTGGTCTATGGTTAATTTAGTGGTCATGGTGGTGGTATCAGCTATTCAGGTTTATATGCTGAAGAGTCTATTTGCAGTTAAGAGGAAAAAAAGAATTTAAAGTTCCACCGGATTACGTACATTGAGATAAAGAGGCATAAAAACGCAATAAGCTTGTACCATTAGTAGTCTTTTCCAAAGTGTTTTCAGGTATTATCATTAAGTGTAAAACAAGTATCATTTTAATGTGCAAGGAAAGTCTTTACTTTCTGCACAAATAGTCTTATCAAGTCAGTTGTTTTTAAGTGTATATCAGGAATATTTTATAAAATACAAGTTTAATTGAATGAAGCCATATTAATAATTGCATTTTCCTAATTTTGAAAAAAGTTTTCATGTCACAGTGATTAAAGACATAAATACTGGGTCTAAATACAACACCAAAAATCTGCTTTTCCCCACAACTTTCTTTGTAAATGTGGCAGTTATAAATCAACTGTAAAATTTTTTAATATAGTAAGTTATGTAAAATCATGTGAGAATGATGTAATTATGAATTGACTGTATCAACTTTTCTCTTTATATATGCATCTCTCCTAAAAGATAAATAGAAGCATAACTTTGAAGTAAACATTTTTAGAATTTTTAAAACCAAATATATTTCAGTGTAAAATATTAGCAAAATGTATTAGTTTTATATACTTAGCCTATATCCAGAAGTTGACATTTTGGTAATTCTTGAAACCACAAAAGCATACTTTCTCATTATAATTAGGACAAGTTTTCTCTTTGAAATGAAGATAGAATTAAATGTTTTCTAAAGTGAAGATATATAGACAAAGGTTGTCAGCCTCCATAAGGATGCATTCTGTCTAGACCTTAGCTAAGGTATAGAATTTTGAAATTATATGTGAGATAAAATAATTTTATTTTTGTATTATCTGTTGACAGTATTATGTTCTAACATGATTATTCGTCGCGTTCCCTTCTGCCCGCAGAGAGATACACGACACACTGGTTGTTCATTAGAGCTCTTTATTGTTCCTCTTCTTCCTCTTTCTCCTTTCTCCTCCTTCTTTACAAGGAAGTCATGGCCATTATATATGAATCATGAGCCAATCAGGTTACAGAGCACGTGGGGAGAGCATGATAACAATGTAATACAATAAGGGCAACAAGAGGGCCCACAGCGAGCATGAGTCACCTTGTCCAATCAGAGCAGTCCATTCTGGCACTGGCTTAGTGCTGGGCCAACTTCCTTAAGCAATGTTAGCTGTTTGTTGCAAACCAGGGGCCCCGGCTCAGTGCCAGACTAGGGTGGGGTCCTCGATGTTGCAAACTGGACCGCCCCGGCTCAGTGCCAGACTAGGGTTGGGTCCGCGGTACCCCGACAATTATTGACTTGGATAATACATTATTACCAACAATTGTGAAGGAAATATTGCTAAGAAGACCTGGGCCTAGTGTAAATAAAATATCTCCTTTTCTGAGTTCTGAAAATTATTAGAAATAATAGAAAAGAACTGAAATAAACTTGAGAATATCTGATCCAAAATAAGGTTCACTTAGATGGAACTGCAAATAAATAAATACCTAGAATCTGATGACTCATCATGATATGCCAATACTAAAATAAATCATTAGAGGTTAAGTTCCAGTTAACTGAAGAAACTGACTATGGGTTTTATTTTCTACAATTATTCAGTTTTGAATTGTCTTTTATTAGTATTCAGGTATATTTTATGAAATATAAGCTCTACTGTAAGATTTAATACTGGTTGTACACACTTATAATTTTTATTAGAGCATTCAGAAAGAAAAATTTAGAATTAAAAAAAAATATTTCTCTCAGCAAAGGATGTGAAGACAGAACCTACAGAGTGGGAGAAAATCTTTGCCAATCATACTTCAGATAGAGCACTAATTTCCAGAATATATAAAGAACTCAAAAAACTCTACACCAAGAACACAGATAATCCAATCAACAAATGGGCTAAGGATATGAACAGACACTTCACAGAAGATCTACAAGCAATCAACAGATATATAAAAAATGTTCAACGTCTCTAGTAATAAGAGAAATGCAAATCAAAACTAACCTAAGATTCCATTTCACCCCAATTAGAATGGCGATTATCAAGAACACAAGCAACAATAGGTGTTGGCAAGAATGTAGGGAAAAAGATACACTCATACATTGCTGGTGGGGCTGCAAATTAGTGCAGCCACTCTGGAAAGCAGTATGGAGATTCCTCAGAAAGCTTGGAATGGAACCACCATTTGACCCAGCTATCCCACAGCTTGGCCTATACCCAAAGGTCTTAAAATCAGCATACTACAGAGATACAATGACATCAATGTTCATAGCTGCTCAATTCACAATAGCCAGATTGTGGAACCAACCTAGATGTCCTTCAATTGATGAATGGATAAAGAAACTGTGGTATATATATTCAATGGAATAATACTGAGCCATAAAGAATGATAAAATTGGGGAATTTGCAGGCAAATGGATGAAATTGGAGAATATCATGCTAAGTGAGATAAGCCAATCTCAAAAAACCAAGGACGAATGATCTCGCTGATAAGCGGATGATGACACATAAGGGGGGTGGGAGGGGTTAGTGTTAGTATTAGGGTTAAGGTTAGGTGTAGGAACGGGGGCAAAGAATGGAGGAAGGAAGGACCATATAGAGGGAGGAGGGGTGGGGGTGGAAGGGAAAAATAACAGAATGAATCAAACAACATTACCCTATGTAAATTTATGATTACACAAATGGTATGCCTCTACTCCATGTACAGAGAAACAACATGTATCCCATTTGTTTACAACAAAATATACATATTTGTTTATAACAAAATATATATATATGATTGGTGTTAGAACACAAGTATCAGAATGAGTCCTCTAATAAAGAAGAGAATTATTGTGAAGCAAAGCAGAATAAAGTAAACAACCCACAATAGAAAGGAAAAACAAAGTCAATATATATATATTTAGTTTGGCAGTACAGTCATATTTGAAGTTATGGGTGTATTAATTACCTCATTTCACCATTCCACACTATTTATAAATCTCTGATCAATATGTATAGATGCAATCATAATTGGACAAAATGATGAACAACTATGCATCCAAATGAGACAAATTGTGGAAAACCCTTTTACTTCCTTGGCAGTCTAGAAAGTAAAGTCAGATACATAAAATTACTAACCATTTTCCCAGGACCACAGCTTTAAACTTTTGTGCTCAGATTCACATATTATCAATATATGTGAAATGAAAAAAGATAATTAATAGATCAGAGTGGATAATTTTGGCCAGTCTTTTCAAATCAAGGGAAGCTGCACAAGCATATCAGGATATAACAAATCCACCAGGTCTATTCACACTCGCCACTTAACTACTATGAACAGTACCCCTCCCACACTCACTGTGAGAGCCCAACTTTCTACTGAGGCTCTTGAGAAGAAGGAATAAAATGTGTCCACGCAGACAGCCCTGAAATGAGGGCCACCAAGTGCACGAGCTCATGTGACACAGTCATTCATCTCAAAACCGTAACTCCGTGTCACAAAAGATGAACAGGAAAAACCTGATCTCTCAACATATTCAAAGCATGGTCACGTTTTACTCACCACCTGGTGAATAAAACTCCATTATGAAGAGTGCTGTGGATGTGCTTTCTGGAAATTAGCATGCAGAGTACGTAAGAACCTTGTAGAAAGATTGGTGTTAGAACACAAATATCAGAATGAGTCCTCTAATAAAGAAGAGAATTATTATGAAGCAGAGCAGAATAAAGTCAACAACCCACAATAGAAAGGAAAAACAAAGTCAAACTCAGTGCCTTGTGAAGAATACAACATTTAACTCCTCTCTTATGACACTGTACCCCTGCCGAATACATGGGCCATAGTGTCAGGTGTACAATGTTCGTGAGAGGTCAGACATGTACTCCTGTAATACTGTGTCCCAGGAGCCTGAGGCAAGTGGTGGGCAAGTTCAAGGCCAGATTCCACAAATTGGCAAGACACTATCTCAAAATAAAATATAAATTGTCTGGGAGTGAAGCTCAGTGGTGGTTCCAATCCCCAGTAACAACAAACTGAGACAGAGAGAGAAAAAAGAAAAGAAAAAAAAAAAAAAAAAGAGAGAAAACACTGATTGATAAAGTGCAAATATTTGTAAAGATGAAATTGTGAATAATGATTCCAATAAATTTCAAATTTTGAGAGATATGGAAAAATACCAAGAAGACCTAACTTACCATTAATTTCAAAACTGCAGGAAGTCACAGTGCAGGGCTCTCCAGGATGAAATTAAATAGTGGGAAAACTTGCAGCAAATGAACATAAGAAATCCCAAAGAAAGCTTCATCAGTGAAGGATGTCAAACACAGCAGATGTAAATCATCTACAAACACTTCTGAAGGCAAGAAAGTGTATTTCATTAATCACATGGTGAGCATAGCATGACCTTCATAGCCAAAAGAAATACAGTTGGTACATTGATGACAGAAGGGGATGCTTCCATGTACAGATATACAGCAATCTGCAGAAAATCATTGACAAAAGAGTCCCATACTGTGTAAAAAAGATTCTGAGCAAGTGAATGATCAAAAAATGAAGGTTGGTTTATCATTATAAACATCAGCTGTGTGATCACCCACAGTAGTAGATTCAAAGAAAAAAATTCATCATCAACGTCAGTGGATACAGTGTCATGGATTAAATGCCAGATATTTAAAAGTCCAATTTTGGATGTATCTTTAGAAAAAAAGTTTATATTACTATGACAAAAAATAAACTATGTTGAAATATCATATCTGGGGCTAAACATGGAAAGCTTGCCTTCAGATCATATATGAGTAAATGTACCTTCTCTCCCTCTCTCTGCTCCTCATGACTGTAGAGGGCTTTATTGTCAATACGGAAGGCACAGTTGATAATCACTGGAAAGAAGGCAACATTATCTCTCTTTATATTCAGAATAAATTTTACAGAGGAAAACTGCAGAATCATTGAATTCTATGAGAGATTTCTCTAGGTTTTTGGGAACAAAGTCAGTATAAAAATATCTGGATTGTAATATTGCAGAACTATTACTAAATTACCACTTAAGAATGATACCATTTAGATAGTATTAAATGACATGAAAATCAGAAGTTAGGTGTTAAGGTTCCAATTGGAAAAATGATGACATAAATTAATCTAAGTGACTAGAATTTTAATAAAACGAATGTCCATTCATTCTTACAAAGGTAACATATGCATATATATAGAAGTCTGCTGTGGACACACATTATGACTGAGTGGAAAGTAGAAAGGGAGGCATAAAATAAAATTGCATAAAAATTATTTGAAATACAAATGAATATCAAATGAAACAATTAAAATGAACATGGGAGCATAAGAAAAATCACATATTACAGGACACCTAAGATTGTTGCAGAACTGAATGGATAGATGTTTCTAGAGTTAGAAACTAAGAGAGGAACACATAAGTACATTATGACAGAAATATTAGAAAGAACAATCTGAAAATGACTGACATCTCTGTGCAGAAGCTCACAAAAGGTAAAGGGAATACAGACAAGGACTTCCCACCTCACTTTCTCCTGGGACTGAGGGCCGCAGGGTCCATGCTTCATGAAACTGGCCTCCACAAAACAGTGATGTGTCTTGGAAAGACTGCATCTGGCTAGTAGAGTCTATATTTCAGGGAAAGAATGACAGGACCTCTTCTCCCAAAAGACATCAGTCACCTTGTCACCTGATACCTCAATGACCTTGTTTACCAGCAATTATTTTGATGCACCCGCAGGAACAACAGATCCTTTCACAGATGCACAGAGAATCTCTGGGTGTTACTGTCAAGTTTACTAAATAGAAGGGTTGAGTCATCTCTGTAGGTTGTTTCCCCTGGTTGAACTGCTTCTGAAAGTAAAGTTGAGAATGTAGAAAGTCACTAAAATTTCCATGTAACTGATGGAACTGACCACAGCCCTCAATGCAAGATGACCCTGAGCAGGACCCCAGAGGACACACTGGCTGCTCCATGGGAGGCCACTGTGCCTCCTGCAGCCACAGAATGTTTTAGATTCCTCCATGCTCCACGCAGCACAGGCCTGGTACACGACAGGGGGTGAAGAGCCACATACATAACAGGGAGAAGGAGAAGAAAAGATGAAGTACTAGGAATTGTAATGGAATAAATTGTAGTTCATGCACATATGATTATATTACAGTGAACCTCACTATTGTGTGTGGCGAGCCACCTCACCACCATGATAAGATGGCGCTGGTTTCCTGAAGTGCTTTCTAGGTAAACAAGCCCATATTTGGTTAAGCCAACTGTTGCAAGTGGGAGCACCTATGAACATAGGCCAAGTGGCAGGAGTAGATTGGCTATTGCAAGAGTATAAAAGTGTATGAATTCAGCTCAAGAGGAAGAAGAAGAAAAACCATGGTTTTATAATATTAAGGTCCTTATTAAACTGCTGAAGGAAGATTCCTGTGTCGTGCTTTCTTGCGGGCGAGGGACACGACAAGTGGTGCCGAAACCCGGGAATTTAGAACTTTCAGTGGTTAGGGGGTGCACCGGTAAGTACCACAGGTAAGTGTGGCGCTCCTCTATAGATAAGAGAGGGCGAGAATCGGCCTTGCATAGTCGATTAACAAAGCGGGAATCGACCTTGCATAGTCGATTAACAAAGAAAAATATTGAATCGGCCTTGCATAGTCGATTAACAAAGCGGGAATCGACCTTGCATAGTTGATTAACAAAGAAAAATATTGAATCGACCTGCATAGTCGATTAACAAAGAAAGAAAGATATTTTGTTTTCGCTTTCATTCTGCTTGCTCTGAATGCTGCTTTCATTATGGGCAATTCTCCATCTAGTTCATTAGTACAGTCTTTAGATTTTTTGTTGCGCTCTAAAGAGCTCAAGGTTAAACGCAGTACTTTAGAAACATTCCTTGTAAGAATTGATAAAGCAGCCCCATGGTTTGCTGTCTCCGGAAGCTTGACTCCTGCCAGCTGGGATAAGTTGGGAAAAGATTTGGATTTCCTTCAGGAGCAGGGACAATTGGAGAAAGGGGTGATACCACTATGGAAATTAATAAAAGGATGTATTCTTGATGGTAGATGTCAGGAAGCTATTCATAAAGGACAGGAAGTTCTTGAACAACTACATGAGGAGAAGTCCGAGGATTCTATGAGTACTTCCAGTAAACATAGTGCAAGAGAGCAGGTTTATGGAACTATTCCAAAGAGGAGACTATACCCAGATTTAAAAGCCCTTAGAACACCAGAAGAAACAGGGGAGTCAGAATCAGACAGTGATGAGGAAGTGAAAGAGCTAACGCAGCACTTACAGAAGGTAAAGATAAAAGAAGGGGGAACTAAGAGGCAAAAAGATTTTAGACAAAAGGACTATGAGGAAGAACAGAAGCCAGCTCTAGCCTATGATCCTCCCCCATATGTGGGAGGGGTTCTGAGCACAGGTAGATCTTTTAACTCTGCAGCTTGGAGGGCTGCCCATGTAGAGTTGGGGTTTGCCTGTCCTGTATTCCAGGACAATGATGGGGGAAGACATCAGGAACCCATAAAATTTAAAACAATAAAGAATATAGCAGAATCTGTCTGCACTTATGGTGTGGATGCTGCTTTTACTATCGCCCAAATAGAGGGGCTCAATAGATTCTGCATGACCCCCTCGGACTGGGCCAGTTTAGTGAAAGCTTGTGTTTCCCCAGGTAAATATTTAGACTGGAGAGCCTTCGTGTTAGAGGGGGCCAATGAACAGGCTGCACGCAACCAAGCTATGGGCAAACCTGCCTGGGATGTGGATATGCTTCTGGGGCAGGGTAGATTTGCCAATCAACAAACAGGCTTTCCATTAGAGGTTTATGAACAAATTAATAAGATCTGCATTGCTGCCTGGAAAGCACTTCCTAATAAAGGAGAGGTGTGAGGTAACTTAACAAAAGTTGTCCAAGGCCCCACAGAAGCTTTTTCAGATTTCGTGGCTAGAATGGTAAATGCAGCAGGGAAGATCTTCGGGAATGCTGATGCAGCTATGCCTTTAATTAAACAATTAGTATATGAACAATGTACAAGAGAATGCAAAAATGCTATTAACCTGATTTCTCAACCAGGAAGAAAAAGGGTTAAAAAGTCCTGGGTGATCCTCCCTCCCCCCTGCCTGGCCTTGCTGAAGCCTGCATTGGAATGTAAACTGCAACAGTCTCAGCGGGAAAGGGGGGTAACCTGGAGATAAGAAAAAGAAAACAAAAGGGTGTCTGTTTTAAACTTCTGGACTGCTACACAGAATTAACTCATTTCCAGGATTCTTGTTTTGTTTTGTTTTTCTTTAATGCTGTATTTTTGAGCTCATAATTTTGATCTTGCATACCTAGGTTAATGATTTTTTTTTCTTTTTGATCAGTTCTATTTTTTATTCAACTAAAGTTTTTGAACATCTGTTACATTGCATTGGAGATTCACCTATAAAGTTACAAGGCCTTTGATTTTGTATTATTTCTATGTCGTGCTGTCTGGTATCATGTTTTGTCTGTATCAAAACTGAGCGCTCCTAAAATTAAAATTTAAAAATGGATCCAAATACTTTTATTCACGTGATTTAAAAGGGTTCAATTTAAATTGAGTAAACTAATAAAAGTGAAATGTCTTTAAAAATAACTTGCAAGTCTCTAGGTGGTCAAACTAATGGAATGTTGATGTTAAACAATGTCTAATATCAATTGTTTCTAGGACTTTTCTTCAACAGGAAAGAGACAGCAAATACTGTTCAAGACACCTGCCTGCTTTCTTGGTTTTTACAGAATAAGTAAATTAGAGTTAACATATATGGGATTACTTAAATGTGTTTGTAGAGACATCTGATTAATTTACAAAGTTAAAATGATAATTGGTAAATAACATCAAGTACTCTTAACTCCTTAAATTCCATGGAGTATCATACTTAAACATTATTGGTGCTTTCATAGGTTGGTAAATAAAAAGGGTTTAAACTTGCTTTGTGTCATCACTAAACTAAAAACAAGGTTACGAAGAGTTATGTCTTAACAAGTACAATTCTATATACAAAGGGTTCTAAAGGTTTCAATTGTGTTTCAATTAGAGTACTATAAACAACACAATATTTAATCTTATTAAAATAGAGCAATTTATCTAAATTCAGAAATTTCATAAGAGTTGTTTCAGAATGTAAACAAAAAGGGGTCAACAGATAGGAAAGAGAAAATAAAAGGATCTGGATATGGAAATATATTTAGTAAAAGGGAAAAGGAAATGTTTCTGGGTAAGAAAGTGCTTGTATGATGAAATACATGAGGGTCTAAGTAAGTGCTAAGAACGTCTATGTAAATAAAGGGCAAGTTTCAACATGTAAACAGCCAAAGCTATTTAAGGTTTTTCCTAAGGTAAAATACTAATGTTCTGATATACACCAAAGTTTAATCTACATGGTACAATGACATGGTAAAATGGCAAAGATTTCTTAGAAACACTAATTTACTCTTAACTTTGTGTCTATTAAGTTTTATTCTTTAGAACAACTAGTCTTAAAAATTGGGGTTTATACGATTATGGTTAAACAACTGTTAAGAGTATTGTACTATGTTACAGAGTCTAAATTTTTCTTTAAAAACTAAATTTGGTAAGATAAAAGTATCAAGGTAATTGTGAAATGGTCACTAGTTGTATATTAAATGTGTTCATATTTTTCAGGTATACAAGTTTTTAAAGCAGGAAATTTATCAAGCTGTGCTATTCTCCAGATTAAACTTGTCTGTAATGGTAATCTTAAACTTATAAAGAGTAAATTTTAATTGGGGATTTATTTCTATCATTTAATGTTCTATTATGGGACATATTATCAGTAAGGTATATGTAACATTGGTTACTTATTTCACTGAGATAAAAATTTAAATGTAAATATATATCTAAGAGTTAGTGACAGCCTGATTTGTTTAAAGGTTCATATTGTAGAAGGTAAAAGCATTTTGCTACACAAAAGAAAAGTTAAAAGCTCTTTCAGCCTTTCTTTGATTGATTCCTGTTTTGGATATAATGTTAGACTGTGTTAACTAATGTTTATATGGACTCAGAAATCAATATATATAAACTTCTTAAAATGACATTTAAGAAAGAGTATAATGCATTATAGCAAAAATGGGACAACAATGACTGAGATTGGGGTCCCTGACTTCATGACTGTAGCATGCCTGGTGCCTGGAAGTGTTCCTGTGTAGGAGCACAAGATGCCTAACTGCTGTGGCAGTAACCTCCATGGGGAGGCTCTGTACAGGAGTCCTATCAGCTCTTACATTGATATCAAGCACACAGCTCTTGGGCAGAAAGAAATTGTTTTGCTAGATAACCAGTGTTTCATCAGTTCCCTTCTCTAGTTCCTGCCCACCTTACAGTAACTTTGGACAGTGGACTTCTTTGAGAGCTACACAGAGTTCCTAACATTGCACTTTGCAGTTGTGAGAAAAAGTTATGTAGATGGTCTAGTCTCTGTAACTCTCCTAAAAACAAAGAATAATGCTTACATAGTCTTTAACTTAATAATAAGACATGTATAAATGTTGCTAACATAACTCTTTAGATCTACATTTCCATCAGAGAACAGAGCTCCATCTGATCTCAGCTTAATCTTCAAGATCTGTGTTTATAAACCTTTATTTTCTAATACTCCTTTGACCCTCACTGAACTTAAAAATTTGGTCATGCTGGTCATGGCAAAAGGGACAAAAATTAGTTGTAGAATTAGAACACTTAAGATCTGTAAAGAGTCACGCCTTACCTGAGATAAGGCTCTGCCTCCCACCTTACTGCATGTTAAAGTGACTCCAAAATAAGTCAGACTTCAACTTATTTAAAGTTATAATCAAAAGATTGTTTTTTTTTGTTGTAAAATTACTATGATCTCACATAGGGAATATAATGTGGTTCTCAGTCAAAATTCAAAATAGCTATTATACAAGCAGAATATATTTTTACTCTTACTTATTTCATTTTGTAAAACTGTTACCTATTAATGTTTTGCAGAAGTAGCTGCTTCAAGAACACGCAACCTAGGTAACTTGTGATAATAAGCCATCACCTAACAAATAGTGGTAACAGATACCAGAACAAATAGTGGTAACTTCCAGAACTAATGCAGACTCCAGTTAGATAAAAGGGTAAATAACTGTAAAGTTATGGACATTAAAGTTAAAGCCCAGCACTCTTACTTTATGACTAGTGAGACTGGCTTGCTGGATGATTAAGATCAAACTTAGAGATTGGAATTAAATACAGAAGGCAAGATAGACCAGTATTTGGATCTTTGCCCTCAGTCAGCCTGAACCCAGGGAATAAGAGGACTTCTCTAAGGAGCACTTAAGGTGTTGGAAACTGTAGGTGCCATCAATCCTAACAACAAAGTTTCATCTTTATTTACTCAGTTACAAAATTTGATTTTGGGCCATTCTGCACCCTTTTATCCTGTACATATAAGAGCTCATACGTCTCTCCCTGGACCTATTGTTGAAGGAAACGCAAGGGCAGATGCCGCTACCCGCACAATTTGTTTTCTTTCTTCTCTCGACAGTGCTCGAGACTTTCATCCTCGAGCAGAAGCGAGACAGATTGTCTTAGATTGTTCCCATTGTGTTCCATTTCACCATCTCCCTTCTCTTGGTGTTAACCCCCGAGGCTTGCGACCTCTTACGATTTGGCAAATGGATGTTACTCATATTGCAGGGTTTGGTTCCCTAAAATATGTTCATGTCTCAATAGATACTTTCTCTGGAGTTATGCATGCCTCTGCTTTAGCAGGAAAAAAAGGCCATCATGTCATCTCCCATTGCCTAGAGGCTTGGGCCGCCTGGGGCCTTCCATGCTCCTTGAAGACAGATAATGGGCCGGTGTACACTGGTCAACAATTCACCTCTTTCTGCTCCACTATGGGAGTGCAACTAACTCATGGCTTGCCTTACAACCCCCAAGGTCAGGGAATCGTGGAGAGAGCTCATAGAACGATTAAAGAACTTTTACAAAGACAAAAAGGGGGAATAGGAGCAAGTCGTACTCCTAAAGAGCATTTGTCTTTGGCTCTTTTTACCATTAACTTTTTAACTTTGGATGCACATGATAATTCTGCGGCTGACAGACATTGTTCGCTGCCTGCCCCCCCTTTTTCTATTTCTATTATCAAACAGTTCGGAAGTGATTTTAAATTGTTCTAATGATAATATTACCTGCCTGCTTTCAGAGTGTTGGAACGGTAGTGAATCTGTTGCTGTGATTGTAAAGGTACCCACCTTTGTACCTGTCCCAGTGGAGGTCAATCCAGATAATTTTCCGTTGGTGCACCTCTTCAGAGAAAAGAGAGACTTTGGCATTACCGCATCCATAACACCTGCAATTGCTGTCTCTGCTGCTGCAGCCACTACCGCTGCTCTAGCCATGACCAATCAAGTTCAAACAGCACAAACCATTAATCAAGTCATACAGCAAACTGCACAGGTACTGGAATCCCAGGACCGCATCAACAGACATATCCTATCAGGGATTTTGGCAGCGAATCAAAGGATAGATTTACTACAAGTACAGTTGGATGAACTTTTCAACATTGCACAAGTTGGATGCAATGGGAATCATAAACACATGCGTATAACTCCAGTAAGATATGAAGAAGCAAAGAATCAAAGCCACTTGATTTCCGCCTTTCTTGCAGGCAATTGGTCCCTAGAAGCTGAGAAGATGATGACTCAACAATTATTGCAGATTGCGATTTTAAATGACACTCGTGTTGAGCCTGTTACTTTGAGTCAGTTCTCTAGCTGGCTCACCTCTGCCTTTAGTTATTTTAAAGAATGGGTTAATGTGGGGATCTTTGAATGTATTTGTTTTGCAGGTATTTGCCTTTGCCTTTGGTTTATTTGCAAGCTAAGAGTGCTTCAAGCACGTGAAAAGGTGGTGTTAATTCAGGCTGTGTTAGCCATTGAACAAGGGGTGTCACCTTCCGTGTGGTTGGCTAATCTGGCACAGGAATAAGTGACTTTTTAGTATATCTCTGTTAGAGTTAGAATTATCATTTACGCTAGGTGTCTGCAGGGTACTGCTGTCATTACTATGTACTTTTCTTTGAGGACTGTGTATTTACATCCTGGGGATTTCTTGTACTAATTAAGGTTTCAATTGTCTTGTAACTTCCACTTTTGATCTTGAGCTATAACAATGATGTTGGAGGAGAGAACTGTTACTGTATGCCTTGTGTTCATTATGGTGCCCCTGTATTGTGCAGCATTGGCAAGTAGGGTGATGTGTTTTCCTACCTCAGGCCTTTGCAGTTGCGTAAGCTGGATAAGCTCCCCCTAGTATGGTTTTCCATACCGCTATGTCTTCATGGACACAGGATGCGAGGCAAAGCACTGCACTTGAGAGTTTTATTTTTGAACCTCAAGGAAGGCATACCCTATTGCATGTGGGTTTGATGTCCACGTCCCACCCTACGAAAAAAGGCATCGGCTTAGGTGATATCAGGCCCGGAGAAGGCGCCACTCTGGGACTGACGTTCACTATTTGCCACTTTTGCACAGTAGGATAGGGCCTCTACCTTCACCTGTGTTCATAAAATAAAGAAGGGGGAGCTGTGGCGAGCTGCCTCACCACCATGATAAGATGGTGCTGGTTTCCTGAAGTGCTTTCTAGGTAAACAAGCCCATATTTGGTTAAGCCAACTGTTGCAAGTGGGAGCACCTATGAACATAGGTCAAGTGGCAGGAGTAGATTGGCTATTGCAAGAGTATAAAAGTGTATGAATTCGGCTCAAGAGGAAGAAGAAGAAAAACCATGGTTTTATAATATTAAGGTCCTTATTAAACTGCTGAAGGAAGATTCCTGTGTCGTGCTTTCTTGTGGGCGAGGGACACGACAATTGTGTATGACTGTAATGCACTAATAAATATATTTTAAGAAAAATAGTGCATTCCCATGAATCCTCCATTTGTTTTCGAAGCAGCACATTTTGTGAATACTGCTACTAAATTTGGATTGTTTCAACCTTAGACATGTTCAAGGCATACAGACTCAGATATAATTATATAGGAATTGATTTTCAAGGGTTCCTGAATGGGAAAGAGTTTTACAGGAACTATATTGTAATGGTTGATTTGAATTGTCAACTTGATTGGATTGAGATACCAATAATTAAGGGGTTTCTGGGTGTGTCATTGAGGGCATGTCTAGGAATGATTGGAATGTGGGACACTGAACTGAATTGGAGATCCTCCCTGGGCAGCACTGCTCAATAGGGTGGAATAAAAATTGGCAAAAACAAGGAAGCAGATGCAGATGCAAGCTTGACTATTCTTGAACGGGTTCTTGGTTGCTGTTTCAATCATCTGAGGATATTGGACTCTCACTTCTTCACTCTTCCAAAGCAGACTCTGCCAGCAATTCTCCACATAGTTTCCAGAAGCCTTGATCTTGGACTAAGGTTAGCACTGCTGATTTTTCTTGCTCTGGGGATTCTGTATCTTGGACCGTACAGCTGCTGGTTCTTCCAGCTCTCCAGCTGCAGACAGCAATTGGGGATTCTCCAACTTCTGGTTGCATAAGCCAATCTAATAAATTCTCTTTTGGTATTCATTCTTCCTGTGGATTCTCTTCCTCTAGAGAACCTTGACTAATATATCCATGGCATCAGCTTCCTCATCATGTACTGACTGAGAAGAAGCAAAAACAAACTGAAGTGAAAATATACAACTTAATAAACAAAACACTATTAAAAAAACAGAAATCAGGGCAGTGGCATAATAAGTACAATGATAATTTTAAAGTACCATGTATGGTATTCAATTGATGAAAAAGTCTACATACAGTACTTATTTATAAACATGTGTGTGTTAGAGATAGAATGCTTGTGTCCCAGAAATGCCAATATTTACCCCATTCTGTTGCTGATTTTCTTTGCTGTGCACAAGTTTTTAGTGTTATGTAATCCCACCTGTTTGCTTCTGCTTTTGTGTTCTGTGAATTGGGGATCTTTCCCCAAAGTTCTTGCTTGTTCCAATTTTATGAATCCTTTCCCCTTTGTAATCCTGGAGTCATTACATGGCACAGACCTCACACTCAAGTATTTAATCTTTTGTGAGTTGATTTTTCTGACTTTCGAGAGACACAGTGTTCTATTTCATTCTCCTGCATGTAGATGTCCAATTTTTCAGCCCCACTTATTCAAAAGTCTTTCCTTCTTGACTGTATTTTTAGCACCATTAAATTAAAAAATTTAAAATTTGAAAATGCAGTTCACTGTGGATGGGGGAAGTTTTGTTCTAGGCTTTCTATTTTGTTCCAATGGAAAATCTGTTTTTATGCCAATATAAAACTGTATTGATTACCACTGCTTCATGGTCTATTATGAAGTCAGGTGGTATAATGTTTCTTGCTTTCTTATTTCTGCTCAATAGTATTTTGGTTATTTAGTGATTTTGTGGGCTTTATATGAATTTTAGGATAATTTCCTAGTTATTTGTTACCTTTTAGAACAGACTGTAGATTTTCTTATTGCTGTGCTATCACATTGTCTTGATTACTGTAACTGGGTGGAAACATTTGGAAAGAATCAATGAAAATCCTACAACTTTGTCCTCCATCTCAAATTTTTTGTTCTGGGAATCAGGGACACTTTCATTTCATATAAATTTAAGGATTTGTTCTTTACTTTCTGATCAAAACACCACTGGAATTTTGTTAGACATTATATTGAATCAGTCAGTCAATATAATGTCTTTGGGTATATTTGGCCACCTAACAATCTATGAACACCAGATATTTTCTATTTCTTTAGTTCTTTATGTTAGAATCAATTCTAGGCTCAATCCTAGGGCCTCCCTGACACCAGGCAAGCATCCCACAGCTCAACTACATCCCAGCCCTCAGATCTGTGAACATTCTTCTGACTGGTGTCATCATTTTCTGTGTGAGTCTCTCACCTCCTTCATTAAATTTATACTCAGAATACTACTCTTCTGAATGTGATTATAAATTGCATTGCTTTCTTAATTTCACCTTACAGACTATTCACTACAGGTGTATAAATACCATGGATATTTGCATGTTGATCTTATAATCTCCAGCTGTGCTGAATAATTTATATAAGGACTAGCAGCTTTCTGGTATATTGAAATGTTCCCTATGTAAGATCACATAATCTGTGAGAGATGATTATCCGTCTTCCTTTGCAATTTGGATATTTAAGAAATTTTCTTTCTTTCTTTCCTTTTGTTATTTCTTTTCTTCCTTCCTTCCTTCCTTCCTTCCTTCCTTCCTTCCTTCCTTCCTTCCTTCCCCCCTTCCTTCCTCCTTCCTTCTGCCCTCCTCCTCCTCCTCCTCCTCCTCCTCTTCTTCTTCCTCTTCTTCTTCTTCTTCTTCTTCTTCTTCTTCTTCTTCTTCTTCTTCTTCTTCTCCTCCTCCTCCTCCTCCTCCTCCTCCTCCTCCTCCTCCTCCTTCTTCTTCTTCTTCTTCTTCTTCTTTCTCCTTCTCTTCATTCTCATTTTTTCCCCAAATTGCTCTTTCCTGGTCCTCAAATACTATGGTAAATTCCAATGTTGAATGTGCACTTTTCTTGTTTTGCACCTGACCTATGAATATTGTACAGGTTATGCCAATAAGTATGATATTAGCAGTGGCATCTTCCTGGTATCTTGTCATTGCCTTGAATAAGTTTTCTCATTAGTCTTTTGAGAGTTCTATTTATTTATTTATTTATTTTCTGTGTGGTGCTTTCAATACAGTCTCTTGACTTTGGTCAATGTATCCTCTTCACCAATTGATATGCCACAGTTTTCACTTTCTCTTCTCTTTGAGTATCATGTGATATGGTGACTGATTCTCTATGTTGAACTACCTTCACATTCCAGAGAGGATTCACTTTGATCACCATATGTGATCCTTATGCGTGTGGCATGTTTTTTTTTCCCATCATTTAAACTTCAGTGTGTGGATGTCTTTTCCTATGAGTCTCTGGACAGCAGCATATGTTGGGTTTTTTTAAAATCCAATCTGTAGCCTATGTCTTTTGATTTACTAGATTAATCAAATTAAGCAATTCACATTCATGGTTACTCTTGACATATGATTTCTCTTCACATTCATTTAGGCTTATTTTTGGTTTTCAAAGTGACTTGATTTCTCTTTTCATTGACCTTCCTTTAGTGTAGTTCCCACCTTTGCCAACTTCCAGTGTTGATTTTCATTTTCTCCTTATGGACTATTTGCTGAGAATATTCTGTAGTGCAGGCTTTCTGTTTATTAATTCTTTTAGCTTTTGTTTATTATGGAAGGATTTTATATCATCATCAAATCTGAAGGTTAGTTTTTCTGGATATAATATCCTTGATTGGCATCCATGATCTTTCAGAGCTTGAAATAAGTCATTCCAGGCTCTTCTAGATTTTAGGTTCTGGACTGAGAAATCTGATATCCATATTGGTTTCCTTTTATGTGTAATCTGATTCTTTTCTCTCATGACCTTCAAGATTCTATCTTCAATTTGAATGTTGGGCATTTTCATTAAAATATGCCCTGGTGTGGATCTGTTGTTATGTATAGTTGGTGTCCTGTAAGCCTGTTTATTTGGTTTTTCATTTCATTCTTCAGGTTTGAGAAATTTTCTGATATTATTTCATGGAATAGATTGTACTATCCTTCGGTTTGTTCTCTGTGCCTTCCTTAATCCCGAGAATTCTTCAATTTGGTCTTTTTATATTACCCCATAGTTCTTGGATGTTCCATTCATGATTTCCTATGCTCTCTGTGTGATCAAATTAGTTTTCAATATTAAATATTTTGTCTTCATTATCTGAGGTACTGTCTTCCATGTGAACTGGTCTACAGGTAATTCTTTCTAATGAGTTTTTAATTTGGTTTATTGTTTCCTGCATTTCAAGGATTTCTGCATTTTTTTTTCAGAATTTTTCTCTTTATTGAAATGATCTTTTGCTTCCAGCATTTGCTCTTTTAACTTTTTATTGGAGTAATCATTCATTGCCTACATTTGCTCCCCTATTTTATCATTTACTTTGAGGATCATTTAAATTTTGTACATTCTGAACCCCCTTTCTGACATTTCTTCTTCCATGTTCTCAATGAATTCTATTAAAATAGCATCTTCATTTGTTTTGGCTGCTTTATTCCTTTGTTTTCTCATGTTGTACCTGTATCTTCCCCTCTAGCACTGGGAGTCTGAGGTATTACAGTACCCCCTATAAGTTTAGAGTGTCTCTGTAGGTTTTCAATAACTTCACTTTAAGGGGAAGATCAATATTAGCAGCACAGAATACAAATAATATGCAGTCTTATACCAAGGAGCCCCTTTAAGATGTTAATTGTTTTGTCATAATAAACAGAGATTATGAGTTTGATTGTTATCTATAGCATAAACAATAGGTTTGCAATAAAGTCTACAATTTCTACTGATGGAAAAAGCAGATGGGGAGTAGTGTAGGATGTAATGTTAATGAGATAAAAAGTAAGTACATAGAGGTACTAGGTTATAAGAAGAGTGGAAGTGGATCAAATAAGTTGGTTGTTAGCATGAGAAAAGGGAAAAAGAGACTCCAAGGAAACAGATAAGAGGAAAATAGATTGAGAAAAATAATAAAAAATATGAAAATAGGAATAATATTAATAAAAAATCTACAACAAAACTGTAATTTACCATTCAAACCTCCCAGTATTCTGTAAACTGATACATGACAGGTACTAGATAATGTGGTGACCCAGGTTGGGAGCTTCCCCAACCAAAGATGGTGGCATCTGGGTCAGGGATAATCCACGATGGAGGCCATGTTTTGGTAGATTGGGAGCAGCATCAGGGGATCTGGAGATTGATGTGGGCAGGCTCACCATTTGTGATCATTTTAATATGCTTTGGGTTTGATTTACTAAGTGATTGAGGATGAGTTTTCACCTGTGTTCATAAGGACCACTGACTTGTTTTTTTTTTTTTTTTCATAAGATGTCCTCATCTGGTCTTGCTCTCAGGGTAACGTCAGTTTGTTGAAATGAGTTGCCAAGGGCTACCTCTTTTGGGGGAATTTGGAAGACCTTGAGAAGATTGGTATGAGCCCTTTAAATAGATCCACCATTGCAGAAAGAGGTGCTAGGCTTTTCTTTAATGGGGAAATTTTTAAGTTATTAATTCAACCTCATCACTTGTTTAGATCTTACCAGATTAAATTTCTTGAATGATACTGCAGTTTTTTTTCTGGATTCTGTGAAACCCTGACTTCAACAGAACAAGGACTTTCAAGTTGGGGAGGTGAAAGTGAAGAACAGGTGTGGGGCAAAGACTCTGCATAGTTCATGGAGACAAGCCAGCAGAAAGTGTCTCACTGCCTCCCATGGAGAACTACTGAGAGAAGACACACAACAGACATGAGACACTGTGTCCGGGGTAGAAATCCTCATCCTAAACTGAGTGAGCATCACTGTGGAAAGGCTTCTACAGACATCAGAGACATCCCCAGGCAGCTCACTGCATGTTTAGAAATGACTCTCCCACACCACCAAGTTCTCCTCACCAGCTCTATTGGTAGAGGTCTCCTCATATTACAGATAGTATTTCTGCACCATGAGGAGCCTACATGGTCCCTTTTGCTATTATGTCTGTTTTAGTAAGATTTTTTGATGCTGCTACTAAAATAGCTGACCAGAACAATTTTAAAGGAGGGTAGGTTTACTTGAGGGCTCATGATTTCAGAGGACTCAATCCATAGAAGGCCAGCTCCATTCCTCAAAACTCAAGGTGAGACAGAACATCATGGAGGAAGAGTATGGCAGAGAAAAGCAAGTAACATAATCTGGAGGCACAGAGAGAGAGAGAGAGAGAGAAAGAGAGAGAGAGAGAGAGAGAGAGAGAGAGAGAGAGAGAGAGAGAGAGAGAGAGACTGCTCTCACCAGATACAAAATATATACCCCACAGCCATGCCCCCAATGAACCACTCACTACAGTCACACCCCACCTGCCTCCAGTTACCAGTCAGTTAATCCCATCAGGCATTACCTCACTGATTAGGTTAGGACTCCTACAAAACAATCATTTTTCCTCTGAACCTTCTTGCATTGTCTCACATGTGAGCTCTTGGGGGGACACCTCATATGCAAGCCATAACAATGTCTTATGCCCTCAGTATACCGGTACACATCCAAGTCCTAAAGTGGTGCCTGGAAAATATAAGGTGGGCAATGGGCATTGGTGGGATACACACACAGTATACTTTAATAGAAATATGATGCAAACTATAAATTGCATTTTCTGTTTCATTGTAGCTTTATTTGAAGAGACCAAAAGCAACCAGATAGAAGTTTTAATTGCATATAGAATGCACACACATTTTACTGAAAATGTCATAATTTAGACTTGTAATCAATGTGAAAATTGTTACAGTGATACATATATACATTTATTCAAACTAAGGTTTCTATTTTGATTGCATTTTAGATTATAGAATATATAAATTCAAACTAGTGGCATTTGAAGTGCTCAAGTACTACATGGATCTCTTTTCCCAGATGACTCCTGAGACACTCTTCTCTTTAAGAACAGGTAGTCAGTTCAGTCTTTAAATATTCTGTGTGAAATTTTATTCTAGTCATTGAAATAAATTGAGAAATAATTGTATTATTTTTCTTCTGTAAAAATAGACAGATGGTCAGGTAGCAAGAAGATAAATTGCACTAATCCCCTCCTGTCTTGGAATTTTCACATGTGTATAAAAGGAATTAAGAGTCAAACAGTTGTTTGAGAAATTAATGAACGAAAGCATCCTACAGGCAGGAGGATGGTGTGTGTGGCTTTGTATTCAGGAGATGGCTGGGAGGAGACATGGGGACTGTGGATGTACTGGAATCTCCTGTGGTGTCTGAGGAAGAGATTCACTGTGTACAGGCTACAGGCTGGTGCAGACCATGAGGAGCACAAACACCATTTCTCAAATCATTATCATATTCATAAACATCACCCAGTTCTGGTTTTCAAACTGCCTGGTTCAACAGTGTGCATCAAAATAGCCTCAATCAACCAGAGTGAAATTTCTCCTGTCTGTTACAAATTTAATGATGGAGATGTAAATGAGTTTGTTGAGGATCCAGAAGAAAAGGAACGATGGACAAGTCCATGTAGGGAGCTTAAACTTAAGTCATGTGCACTTAGGACTACTGGGAAAGGCATTGATGACTTGAAATGCACCGAGAAAAGAGTTGGTAAAAAGAGTTCTGGTCAAAGTCTACTTGATCAACAGAACTGGCACACATATCAGGATATAACAAATCCACCAGGGCAATTCACACTCTCTACTTAATTGCTATGAACAGTACCATACCCACAGTCATGTTGAGAGGCCATCTTTCTACTGAGGCACTATAGAAGCAGGGAGGAAATGTGCATATATAAATGCAATTATAATTGATAAAAGTGCACTAATATGCAGCCATATGAGACAAAATGTAGGAAGAACTTCCAGATCCTTGGAAACCAGCAAGTGAAATGACTCTCAGGTCATCCTGGGCTGCTTTGGCATGGTCTATAAGGCAAAGGCCCCAACCTCATTATCCTGTTAAGGGAAGAGTACTCAAATTATTTATTGTGTTCCTACGGTGTTGGAGTCTGTTTGTCCAAAGGTACTTTTGTGCCTTCCACCAACCATGCAATTTAGTTTAAGTATTGTTTGGAAATATGACTCTTGACATCTTTGAGCATGAAGGCCATACTGTCACTTCTAGAATTTAGTCTTGACTTTAGTATGTGACATGACAGTTTCAGGTGAAACCTCAAATGTTTGATCATCTATAATGTTCCACTTTCACTAAGGCATGACCCCTGTTACTGTTAGGAAGAGATCTTTCTTCAGTCATCTGCTATTCTTCCCAGGACACCCACCTTTAGCAATCCTAAGTCCTTCATAACTTGATCTTCCAGATCTAGTCCCAATATTCTCTTCAGTATTGATGTAGGCCAGACTCCCTCCTGCCAGGGCTAGGAAGCCAGACATGATCCCCAGACTCACATGTGCACATAACATCCCAAGTCTGCACAACCTGGATGAATGAGCGGGATCAGCTCCAGTGCAGGAAAGCAGAGGAAAGAGGACCACTGCAGTGAGGAGAGCATCCTGAGGACTGAGGAGTTGTACACACACAATTCTTGACCTCCCAGGAGGGATAATCAAGAGGAAAATGGATGAACATAAGACTCAAACCATGATAGGACCCAGTGGAGTTGCATATCAGAGCAACAGGGTATACAGTGTGTAAACAGCAGGAAGGGAATTCAAACACACAGCTGAGGTGCTATCTGCCCCATAAGCCCACATGAGGCGAGAGCAGGAACCTCTGTCATATATTTCAATTTTATCGAGAGCATGAAATTAAAATATTCTTAGTAGAACAATCTGTAAGTACTTGAACTTATGGGTGTATTAATTACCACATTTCACCATGCCACCCTGTGTTTATATATCCCAATATACTCTCTGCCTCACATGTATAAATGCAATTATACTTGCCCAAAATGCACAAATATGCATCTATAAGACACAAACTGTGAGAAGGACTTTTAGATCCTTGGAAATCCAGCAAGTGAAGTCAGACAGACAGAAAAATTTACTAATGACAATTACCAGGAGCACAGTTTTTATTATTGAACTCAAGAACATATATTATCAAATATAAGAAGTGAAACCATGGATAATTAATAGGACACAGTTGAGATTTTAACCAAATGTTTTCAAACCAGGGAATCTACACAAGAATGTGAGCATGTAACAAATTTATCAAGTAACATCACACTCTCTACTAATTGTAATGAAAAACATTACACCTGCAGTCACTGGAAAATACCCACCATTCTTCTGGGGCACCTGTGAAGCAAGCAGGAAATGGTATGAATGATCCATTTAGACAGCATAAAATAAGATAAACCACAGATATAAAGTAGAATGATAAAAAGATAGCAAACTTCGAATTTTAAATGATGTGATAAATTAATCTGAGTTTGGTATTTTAAGGCATTAAAGGCCCATTAGCATTATAAAAGTTTAGTATAAACATGTAATAATTAAAAGTTTGCCATGAAAACACATAAGTCTAAAAATTGAGTAGAAAAAAGAGGAATAAAATGAAATATAGATAAATAAGTATCAATCGAGTCATTGCAAATGAAGATGAGAACATGAGAAAAATCACAGAATACAGGAGACCCATGATTGTCATGGAACTGAATGAAAATTTCACACTGATAGGAGAAAAATCAAAATCAACACATCGAGAATGTGTCAGAGACTTTAACAAAACTCTCTTGCCTTAGACAACAACAGATGTGCAGAACTATAACAGATCCTAACATATAGAAGAAAGGAAAGAATGGAGACAGAACCAACATATATAATAGAAAATAGAATTAGAGTTCCAAACTAAAAGAGGATCATGTAAGAACATTATAACAGAAATGTTAGAAAGAAAACTCTGAAAATGACTGAAGCCCCTGCACAGAAGCTTAGATGTGGTAGTGGGAAAACAGACAAGGACTTCCCACCTTGTTGTCTCCTGAGGCTGAGGTCTGCAGGGTCCTTGCTCCAGGAAGTTGGCCTCCCTGACAGAGTGAGGCATCTTGGAAAGACTGTGTGTGGCCATTAGAGACTGCATTTCATCAACAGAATGACAGAACCTCTCTTGCCAAGTGACATCAATCACCTTGTCACCTGCTTCCTGAATGACCTTGAGTACCAGGATTCATTTTGAGGCACTCAGAGGAGCAACACATCCTCTCCCACATGCACAGTGGCTCTCTGTGTGTAACTGCTTGGTTATTCATTAGGAGTACTAAGACATCGCTTGAGGATGTGTCTCCCCTAGTTGAACTGCTTCAGAATGCAAAATTCAGGATTTAGAAAACCACTAAAAGTTTTCATGCCACTAGTGGAAAAGACCACATCACTCAATGCAAGCTGGGCCTCAGCAGGACCTAAAGGGCACACTGGCTGCTCCATGGGAGACCACTGTGCCTCCTGAACCCACAGTGTGTTGTAAATGCCTCCACACTCCATGCAGCACAGGCCTGCTTGAAGGAACAGGGCACAACATAATTCCAAAAATACCCAATTATTTTGTCTAACCCTTCCTTATTTGTAATTCTGCATTTTTTTAAAATTCAGCAAAATCTTCTGCATTTGGAAAGTACTATCATTTTGACTTTTTTAATCATTATTTTTATTATTATTATTTTTATTTAGCTTTTAATTTTTTACAGACTGCATTGTTTCTTTGTACACAAATGGGGTGCATCATTTTGTTTCTATGGTTGTACACAATGTAGAATCATACCATTCGTGTAATCGTACATGTACATAGGGTAATGATGTCTGTCTCTTTCCAGCATTTTTCGTACCCCCCTCCCTTTCATTTCCATCTACATATTCTAAATTTCCCCCATTATTCTCTCATTCCTCAACCCCCCACCCCCATTATTTATCATTCTCCACTTATCAGGGAAAACATTCAGCCTTTGGTTTGTTGGGCTTGGCTTATTTCTCTTAGCATGCTATTCTCCAATTCCATTCATTTTTTTGGAAATGCCATAACATTATTCTTATTTATGGCTTAATAGTATTCCATTGTGTATATATATACCAGAGCTTCTTTATCCATTCATCTGTTGAAGGGCATCTAGGTTGGTTCCACAATCTAGCTATTGTGTACTGACCTGCTATAAACATTGATGTGGCTGTGTTACTGTAGTTTGCTGATTTTAGGTCCTTTTGGTATAAAGTGAGGAGGGGAATAACTGGGTCAAAATGTGGGTCCATGCCAAGTTTTCTGAGGATTCTCCATACTGCTTTTCAGACTGGCAGCACCAATTTGCAACTTCACCAGCAATGTAAAAGTGTGCCTTTTCCCCACATCCATGCAAACATATATTGTTTGTGTTCTTGATAATAGCCATTCTAATTGGAGTAAGATAAAATTTTACTGTTGCTTTAATTTGCATTTCTGTAATTACCAGAGATGTTGAACACTTTTTCATATATTTATTAATTGCCTGTGTGTCTTCTTTTGTAAACTGGCTGACCAGTTCCTTGGCCCATTTATTGATTGGTTTCTTTATATTTTTGGTGTAATGTTTTGTAAGTTCTTCATGAATTTTTGAGATAAGTGCTCTATCTGAAGTGCTTGTGGGAAAATAATTTCTCCCACTCTGCCGGCTCTCTCTTCACATTCTTGATTGTATCCTTTGCTGAGAAAAAGCTTTTTAGTTTGACTCCATCCCATTTATTGATTCTTGCTTTGATTTCTTGTGCTTTGGGAGTCTTGTTGAGGAAGTCTGATCTTAAGCCAACATGATGAAGATTCGGGCCTACTTTTCTTCTTATGTGCAGGGTCTCTGGTCTAATTCCTACATCCTTGATCCATTTTGAGTTGAGTTTTGTGCATGGTGAGAGATAGAGGTTTAATTTCATTTTACTGCATATGGATTTCCAGTTTTGTCAGCAACATTTGTGGAACAGGTTATCTTTTCTCCATTGTATCCATTGTATATTTTTGACTCCTTTGTCTAGTATAATGTGATTGTATTTTTGTGGTTTTGTCTCTGTGTCTACCATTCTGTACCACTGATCTGCCTATTTTGGTGCCAATACCATGCTGTTTTTGTTACTATTGCTCTGTAGTATAGTATAATATCTGGAATTGTGGTACCTCCTGTTTCACTTTTTCTACTCAGGATTCTTTTGGCTATTTCAGGTCTCTTTTTCTTCCAGATGAAGTTCATGATTGATTTCTGTATTTCTATGAGGAATGTCATTGTGATGTTAATTGGAATTTCATTGAATCTGTATAGCGTCTTTGGTAGAATGGCCATTTTGACAATGTTTATTCTGCCTATCCAAGTACATGGGAGATTTTTCCATCTTCAAAGGTTTCTCTTCATATTCTTTCTTTAATGTTCTGTGTTTTTCATTGTAGAGGTCTTTCACCTCTTTTGTTAGATTAATTCCCAAGTATTTAATTTTATTTTGAGGTTACTGTGAATGGAGTGGTTTTTCTTATTTCTATTTCAGAGGATCCCTCACTTATGAATAGAAATGCTTTAGATTTACACGTATTGATTTTATATCCTGCTTCTTTGCTGAATTCATTTATTAGTTCTAGAAGTTTTCTAGTGGAGTTTTTTGGATCTTTTAAATATAGGATCATGTCATCAGCAAATAGTGACAGCTTTAGTTCTTCTTTTCCTGTTTGTATCCTTTTAATTTCTTTGGTCTGTCTATTTGCTGTAGTAAGTGTTTCAAGGATGATATTTAATAGATATGGTGAAGGAGAGCATCCATGTCTTGTTCCATTTTTTAGAGGGAATGCTTTCTGTTTTTCTCCATTAAGAATGATATTGGCTGTGGGCTTAGCATAGATAGCCTGTAAAATGTTTATTTATGTTCCTGCTATTCTTATTTTTCACTAGTGTTTTAAGCATGAAGGGGTGCTATATTTTATCAAATGCTTTCTCAGCATCAAGTGAAATAATCATGTGATTCTTAACATTAAGTCTATTGATGTGGTGAAATAGATTTATAAATTTCTGGATGTTGAACAAAACTTGCATCCCTGGGATAAACCCCACTTGATCATGGTGCACTATGTTTTCAATATATTTTTGTATGTGATTTGCCAGTATTGTGTTAACGATTTTTGCATCTATGTTCATCAGGGATATTGGTCTAAAATGTTCTTTCCTTGATGTGTCTTTGTCTGATTTTGGTATCAGAGTGATACTACCCTCATAGAATGAATTTGGAAGGATTCCCTCTTTTTCTATTTCCTGAAATACTTTGAGGAGTATTGGTATCAGTTCTTTTTAAAGGTTTTTTAGAATTTGACTGAGAATCCATGTGGTTCTGGGCTTTCCTTGGTTGGTAGGCTTTTTTTTTTTTTTTAAATTCTTGAATTTTTTTTTTTATTGTAAACAAATGGGATACATGTTGTTTCTCTGTCTGCACATGGCATAAAGGCATACCAATTGTGTAATCATAAATTTACATAGGGTAATGTTGTTTGATTCATTCTGCCATTTTTTCCCTTCCCCCCCTACCCCTCCCACCCCTCCCTTCCATCTATACAGTCCTTCCTTCCTCCATTCCTGCCGCCCTCCCTAAACCCAACTCCAACCCCAACACTAACCCTTCCCACCCCCCATTATGTGTCATCATCCACTTATTAGTGATATCATTCTTCCTTTGGTTTTTGATGGCTTCTTCTATTTTGGTGCTTGAAATTGATCTGTTTAGATTGTGTACATCTTCCTGACTCAATTTGGGAGGATCATATGTCTCTAAAAATTTGTCAATGTCTTTGATATTTTCTATTTTGTTGGAGTATATATTTTCAAAGTAGGTTCTAATTATGTTATGTATTTCAATGGTGTCTGTTATGATCTTTCCTTTTTCATTATGTATTCTAGTAATTTGAGTTTTCTCTCTCCTTTTCATTAGTATGGCTAGGGGTATATCAATTTTGCTTACTTTTTCAAACAACCAACTTTTTGTTTTGTCAATTTTTGAATCATTTTTCTTGTTTCAATTTCATTGATTTCAGCTCAGATTTTAATTGTTTCCTGTCTTCTACTATTTTGGGTGTTGATTTGGTTTTCTTTTTCCTAGGGCTTTGAGGTGTAATGTTAGGTCATTTAGTTGTTTACTTTTTATTTTTTTAATGTATGAGCTCAATGCAATGAACTTTCCTCTTTGTACTGCTTTCAGAGTGTCCCAGAGATATTGATATGTTGTGTCATTGTTCTCAATTACTTCTAAGAATTTTTTACATCTTCCCTGATGTCTTCTGTTATCATTGCATCATTCAATAGCATATTATTTAGTCTGCAGGTGCCTGAGTAATTTTTGTTTGTTATTTTTTTTTGTTCATTTTTAATTGCATTCCATCATTTTCTGATAGGATACAGGGTAGGATCTTTATTTTTTTGTATTTACTAATGGCTTTTTAGTGGCATAGCATATGGTGTATTTTGGAGAAGGATCCATGAGCTGCTGAGAAGAAAGTATATTCACTCGATGATGGATGAAATACTCTGTAAATATCAATTAGGTCTATATCATTGATTATATTATTTAGTTTTATAGTTTCTTTTTTCAGTTTTTGTCTGGAGCATCTATCCAGTGGTGAGAATGGTGTTTTACAGTCCCCGAGTATTAATGTGTTTTGGTCTATTTTATTCTTAAATTTGAGAAGGATATGTTTGATATTCATAGATGCTTCACTGTTTGGGGCATAAATATTTAAAATTGTTATATATTGCTGCTTTATGCTTCCCTTAAGCAGTATGAAATATTCTTCTTTATCCTTTCTGACTAACTTGGGTTTGAAGTTCATTTTATCTGCTATGAGGATGGAGACCCCTGCTTTTTAACTGGGTCCAAGTGCATGGGATGTCACAGGGATGTTGGATGTACATGAGAGAGGGGTTCTCTCATCTCCTGACTAGTGCCCTAGATTTTAAAAGCTCTTTGACTTTCAACAGCACCCCCTTGGAGCAGGTGATCAGGAATGTCTCTCTTCCAATTTGCTTCCAGGTATTAACCAGCTTGTATTTCAGGAATATCAGGACCTCACAGGAAAAAGTCAGATCCTGGCTACAAGTGCAGTCCCCAGAGAAACTATCCAGTCCTCAACCCTCAACTGCTGCAATGACATCTCCCTCCCCTGAATCAGCTCTATGCCCTTACCCAGCAGGAAGCAGTTATTGAAGGTGAATCTTTGTCCATGGGTCCAAAGGGATTTTCTTATAAAAACAAAAATGGGGAATGTAGTGCTCAGTGGGTTGCCCAGCGGTCAGATATGGTGCTGCAGGTCTGAGTTGCTGATGCACTCTGCCCACGTGAACCAGCCAAGCAGCAGGAGGGTGCTGGGTTTGTCCTGTAGTTGGCTCTCACTTCGGGCTGCCTAAGGCCAGAAAACCCTATGACCTTATGGGGCTCCTTCCTGGGTAGTCAGGTGCAGGACACACAAGTGGGGAAAGACAAGGAGGCATGACAGCACCCCAGCTATCTGTCTGCCATCCTAGCCAGCCATTGGTCCACCTGTTAGCCTGTGCTCAGCAGTCATTGGCTAACCCGTAGCCCACAAATTCTAACTGTTCAGAGATTGGCCAGATTGTACTTAGCCTGGGAAATTCAACTACTTAAGTAAAGCTCCCCTGCCATGTTCTCTCTCGAGTGCTTTCTTTCTCTTCAGGGCAGATGCTGTTTGTCAGCTGAATAAAATCTCTTGTGTGAGTTCTGTTTCAGAGTGTTTTGTCTGGGTACCTTTTCACTTTTCAATTGCAGATCTTTATGATTTCTAAGCCATCATGAAGATAATATTTCCATGCTGTGGATATAACTGAATGGTACTGCACCTGCTCAGCATGCATGAAAACCTGGAATTTATTCACAACACTGCAAAATAATAAAAGGAATAAAATATTTCCAGGTGACAGAATATTTGGTGTTTTCTTCATCTCTCAGTGTGCAATGGTGTCCTGGGGAACTCCTTGCTCTTCATGTTATATGCATACTACTACTTAGTTAAACCCCATTTGAAGAAGAAATGTGATCCCATAGTTATGCAACTGTTGTTGGTCAATAATTTGACCATAATGGTCACATCGATACCAGATATTGCATTACCCATGGGAGTAAGGCAGTTTTTGAACCTGGTTGGTTGCCAGACAGTTTTGTTCTCATGCAGAGTGACCCAGGATGTTTCCATCTGCACCACTTCTCTTCTAAGTGCATGTCAAGCCATCACTGTCAATTCCAGTAACTCTAAGTACGCGGGACTTAAATTTAAGCTCTATTTGTGGACTTGTCCCTCCTTTCTTTTCTTTTGGGTCATCAACATGTTCATCTACATCCATGTTATTGAATCTGTCACAGCCATCAGAAATTTCACTCTGGTTGGTCCTGGGTTTTCTCATGCATACTGTCAAACTAGGCGGTTTGGAAAACATAATTCATCATCATTCCTTACTGTCTTACTGGATTTGAGATCTGATGTTTGTTGTCCTCATGTTCTGCACTAGCCTGTACATGGTAAGTATCCTCTACAGACACCACAGGAGAGCCCAGCACTTCCATAGTCCCCGAGTCTCCTCCAAGTCATCTCCTGTCACAATGACACCTGCACTATCCTCTTGCTGTGTTATTTTATTTCTCAAACAACTGTTTGATGCTTTATTCCTTTCATGAATGCTATAAAATTTCAAGGTTCGGGGAGAAAGTGGAGCTTTGTCACCCTGCTACCCAACCATCTGCTCATTTTGGGTGATGAAAATGTTCCCCAATTTACCTCATCCTTTTCAATGAAATTGACAGTTTCCCAAAGGGCAGTTGATGTCTGATCTGATGTCCCAGGATTAGTCTTCAACAGGGCAGGTCCCTAATTATTTATAGGAGAAAAGAAAGGCCCTGCTGCCCTTGACATTTCAAAGTGCACTAGTGTGAATTCATATATTTCACAAGTGTGAAATGCATTCAGATTTAGAATATATAGTTTGAGAAAATGTACAGAGATTATATGGATAATTTTCACTTTCAGTATATGTTTAAATTATAATTGGTATAAAATGAATACATTTGTACCCTTCAAACTATTTCATATGCCTTATTATGATCATTTTATTAAACAGCCAGGAGAAAATGTAAAATTCACTTTGTGGTTCACATCATACTTCTATTGTAGTGTGCTGGCCTAAGAAACTACTTTTGTGTAATCCACAAGTACCCATTGCCCACCTTAGATTTTTCAGACACCACTTCAGGGCTTAGATATACAGCAGTTTTCTGACAGCATACGACATCATAAAAGGACTTTGTAGGATGTTCATGATGTAGAAAAAAATTTAAAAGTTAATATTCATAAGAAATCCCATGATTTGATGTAATCACTGAAATGGACTTTCTTACATAAAGAAAATTTTTTTGACTCATTGTACACAAATGAGGTACAACTTTCAATCTCTGGTGGTACAAAAAGGAGAGTCACACAGTTTTTGTGATCACATATGTACATAGGGCAATGATGTTTGTCTCATTCTATTATCCTTCCTTCCCACTAGCCCCTCCCCATTCCTCATTTCCCTCTACACAATTAATCCTTCCACCCTGCTTCCCTTGCCCTTCCCCTCAATTATATACAATCATTTACTTATCAGAGAAATCATTTGGCCTTTGGCTTTTTTGGTATTGGTTTATTTCACTTAGCATGATACTCTACAATTCCATCCATCTACCTGCAAATGCCATAATTATATTTTTTATTATGGCTGAAAATATTTCATTGTGGTATATATACACCGTTACTTTATCCATTCATCTATCGAAGGGCACCTAGGATGGTTCCACAATCTAGCTATTGTGAATTGAGGTGCTATAAACATTGATGTGGCTGCATCACTGTAGTATGCTGATTTTAAGTCCTTAGGGTATAGGTTGTAGAGTGGAATAGCTGGGTCAAATGGTGGTTCCATTCCAAGTTTTCTAAGGGATCTCCATACTGCTTTCCAGAGGGACTGCATTAATTTGCAACCCTACCAGGAATGAATGAGTGTACCTTTTCCCCCATATCCTCACCAACACTGATTGTTGCATGTATTCTTGATAATAGACATTCTAATTGGGGTGAGATGCAATATTAGGATAGTTTTTATTTGCATTTCTAAAATTACTAGATATGTTGCACTTTTTTTTATATATCTGTTAATTGCTTGTAGATCTTCTGTGAAGTGTCTGCTCATTTCCTTAGCCCATTTATTGATTGAGTTATTTGTGTTATTGGTGTAAAGTTTTTTGAGTTCTTTATAAATTCTGGAGATTAGTGCTCTATCTGAAGTGTGTGTGGCAAAGATTTTCTCCCACTCTATAAGCTACTGAAATATTTCAATATATCTCTTCAATATTGAAAACATTGGTGTTTAATTGACATATAAGTACTAATGAGTGTACAGAAAAGGTATTAGTTAATAAGTACACTAATCCAAAATTTGGGGACTAAACATCCAGTAGAAATGTTTCAGTCTTTTCACAAAAAAACTTTATTATTGAAGGAATGACCAAAATTTAATTAGCTTATTTAGGTTTCTAATAACAAAATCTACAGCTGCCAATAAGAATTTCTAACAAGCATGGCATGACCAGGTTAAACCCTTAAAATATGAATAAAAAATCTTTCAGAAATTTTACCCTATACATTCTAGCTAAGGGGATATGCTAGCATTAGGCTGTTCATGAGCGGTCATAGATCCACAAGCCAATCATCATCTGTAGGTCACAAAAAAGAAATGAGTAATAAATTTTACAAAGTGTGTAAAATCATATCTTTATATTGAAGGGGAATAATTCCTCATTCTCAGAGTACACAATACAGTAAGGGCACAGAATCAGGCACTGTTCAGTAACCCAGGAGGGAGAACCAAACAAGGTCAGTGGAAGAAATGAAATATCCTGTGACCTGTGTGCAAGTGGGTAGGGTATTAGCTGACTTTAGGGCCCAGACCAGGAACAGGAGTGGGTGTCTTTGCTTGTGGGAGCCAACTTCAAGACAGAGAGGCAAGATGCACCAAGACACTGACTACTCAGAAGACAGGGGAGTGTTTGTCTGGGTGAAAAGTAATCTATTCTGAGACATGTAAAGCAGACGAAGGGAAATCCCTCCAACAAGACAGCAAAACACCTTCCCCAATGGAGGCACCACCTGCTCCGTGTGGAGGTGAAGTAGCTGAGGATCACCCTGCAGGTCACCTTTGCCCCAAGGCCCTGGTTGCTGGATGCAAATTTATGAACGAAATGTTCCCTAATGTAAATGATTGCTTCTCCAAAATAAAACAAAAACACAAAGAAAACAACTGAAATTAATACAGTAGTCAGTTTTCACCCCTGGTGTCCAAGCTACACAGGGTCCCTTTGGTCACTGACCCTGGTTCATTACTGGCATTTAGAACATCGTGCTCCTGAAGCATCTTCCCTCAACAACCAGTAAGCACCAGTCCAAATATAAACTAACCCCAAGGTAGGGCATCACCCTTTACACTAACCCAGCACATATGAGCCCCTTTCTGACCCATTTACACAGATGTGCACTCCATTATGCTCTGGAAGCATTAGATTCCCCTTGGGGAGGCATTTCTAAGTCTTAAAACAACAGATGTCACTGGTTTGCTACACTCTAATGGATGGGTAAATGTCATAAAAGGCCTACATTTAAACTCCTTCTCACCTGATTCTCAGACTAATGTGATTTCCATGCCTCTCAGACCATAACACACTAACAACTGGAAACAAAGAGATAAAGTTGTTCAAAATGAAAAAAAAGTTCAAAACACTCAAATAACCAAGAGAGAATTGGTGTGATCACACTAATGATCTAAACATGACTACAGATGAGAGAACTCACTTGGTTTGCCACAGCATACGCATTTCATAAAGCACTCAATTAATTCAAAGCTCATAAAAATGGTGTGGGGTGGAATTTTAGGGGAAAATAAGATAAATACTACCTGATTCTTGGGCAAAGAGTTCTAAGATACCATGTTCACACCGAGTGATATTTGGTAAAACTGTCTGCATGTGTCACCTCCAGGTCAGACCCTCTCAGGGCTGCTTCTGAGGTGCAGGGATGTTGGCAGTTACCTGCTTCAGGTGATCTCAGGAGCCTAGGGACTTCTGGGCTATGTGTGCCCCAGGTTGATTAATGCAGCACCTGCTGCCTGGGCCACACTCTGTCAAGGGATCCTGATCCAGAGTGTCTCTTGGCTGCATCTCATTTCCTAGTTCTGAGATGGCCTCTGATAACTTACCCTGGTTTCTGGACAGACAACTGCAATCATTTTTTGTAGGAGAAATCATTGTGTATGTCTTAGATTATCCAGAAACTTCTAGATACACTGATGATCACCCACTGGATCTGCTTCCTGATTGGTGCTATTGGTACAATTCTGACTCAGGGAAGAAGCAAAGCAGGCCTGGAAGGGTGACTCTGACTCATCCCCCACGGCCCTCAGAAGTTCTTGGCACTGCCTGCAGGCACCATAACACAGCACCCTTTAGAGACCAAAATCTGGGATTCAACACATCTCTTCAGGTCAACGATATTATTCTCAAGAGGCCACCATCATGAAACACCACAGGTGGGTTCTTTTAGTGGGAGTGTGTGCCAGGCAACAAATTCAGGTGCACTTGAACACAGAGCCACACACCCAGCCCTATAATGTATTTTCTTTAGAGACAAGGTCTCACTGAGTTGCTTAGTGCATCCCTTTTGCTGAGGCTGGATTTGAAGTCTTGATCTCCACCCTCATCCCCCTGAGTCATTGGGATTTCAGGCAAGCACCACTGCATGCAGAAAAAATGAGGTTCTTAAAAGAAAATTACTTCCCCCCTCTGGTGGCTTGAGTCTGAGCTTGTGTTGGGACTTCAGGGAGTACTGTCATTACCTCATAGAAGGTCACCTCCTCACTGTTGTCCTGTGTGTCCCTGGAGGGAGGTGCTGCAGCTTCCAGCTCTTCTTTTAAGGACAATTATTCCACTGGTCCAGGACCCTACCTTCACTTCATGTAATTTTAATTATTTCTTTGAAGGCCTTATTTCCAAATTCCACCACATGTGCTCTAGGGGATTTGTGCTAGGAGCATTTTATGCTCAACAAGATTGATTGACAGACTCCTCTGCCTTGCCCACTGTACTTATTGTGCATTAGCCAGGAGCTCATTGGCCTGCTTTACATTAGACCTATGAGGTGCAGGTAACATGTATGGGGTCTCTACTGGGGGCTTTCTCAGGTTCCTGTGAGTCACAATTTGGTCTCTGTGCAGGCCCTTGGCATATTGGGTTCTATTTGGAAACCCTGAACTTGTTTATTCTTTGGGGAAGTTTGCTATGTAGATAACAGCAACAGGTAGTATGAGAGTGAGTGCCTTAGCCTCAACATATCTTCTAAACCAGTTGGTTGTGGTGTAGGTCAAGCATTCCTAATCTGCCTTGTTTCAAATTTTACTCATAAATAGCCATAGCCATATATTTATATAAGTACCTGTGTGTGTACCTGAGTCATATTTCTCTTTAATCACTTACATGTTTCGAATGTTATGTAAAAATCATGGATAACTCTTATGACACAACATTTTGTTGGGGCTTCTGTGTTGCTTTTTCTTTTTCAACCTTGTGTCTACCTGTTTTCAGGAAAGAAATGATAAGGAAGCTGACTTCCATTTAGTGCCTGTGAATCTCTTCCCATTTTCCATGAAATATGGCATTTGGGTCAATGCTAATTATCTATACTTGTTCTAATCATGATTTGGAAAAACATTGCTACTGTTGGTCCAAACTTATTCCAATAAGGGTTTGAAAACATCTGAATGCTTTTGTCTAAACTTGTGCTATTTAGGGTTTGGAAAACACTAACACTATTTGCCAACCCTTGATGTGTGCTTTCATTCATGTGCACCCCTTTTCTAGTGGAGAGGAGGAAGTTGAGGTCATTGGCTGTGTAGTGTGACAGCCAGGGAGGCAGGTCAACCCTGGTGTGAAATGGAATAGTGGAACCTACTCCTTCTACCTCTCTGTGATTTGATGCCCCATAGGAAAGCTCCTCTGGTCATTCCCATTGCTGTTCAAAATCTGCAGTGATCTCTTCCTTAATTATGATCAAGGTGTATAGCTATTGCAAATAAGAGAGAAGATGAACATTTGTCATTCTGTGTCTGCCTTATTTCATGAACAAAATATACTCTTTTTCCTGAATGAAGCTGTAGATAAGCTTTATTTTATTTGCTGTACAATATTTCTTTATATATACAGAGCATACATTCTTTATTTATCCAATGATGTACATCTTCATTGGTTCCATATGTTCACTATTGTGAAAAATAGTTGTGATTAAAAAAAATCAGACAAAAATTTTTGCGCTATAAAATAAAATAAATGTAGGCAAAAAGAGAATACAAAGCACCCACCAGACTACATGATAAATGAATGGTAGGCTTGAAGAATCTCCTCAAAGACAGGCTAGTTGAAAATATGGAAACAGTGACAAAAAAGCAAAAATAATGAGCATTACAAAAATGTAGGGAATCTATAAGATACCATGAAAAGACCATTGATGTCCAAGTTGGACTCAAGCATGACAAACAGGCAGAAGGTTTATTTAAAGGAACGATAATAGAAAATTTTCCCAACCTGGGGGGAGATGCTCATCTATAGACCCAGGAAAGTCACATGTAAGCAGTCAGGTTTTGCCAAAGTTAGATGATAATATTCAAACTCTGAATGGTCAAAGGCCAATAAAGTATCTTCCAAGCAACAGTAGAAGTAACATGTAAAGTAGTTCAAGACATCCAGCATAAGACTTATGAGGAGAAGCTCCACAGCCAAGAGAGAGTAGAATCCTGCATTGGAAGACTTGAAGGAAAAAAAAAAAAAAAAACTACCACCCAGAATAGTCTGTACAGAAGACATCATTAAGAAACTAAGGGGAGATTGGGACATTTACAGAAGAATGAGGGTAACAGACTTCATTGAAAACAGACCTGCATTATGAGAAACACTTCAAGATTCTCTCAAACTCAAAGATAATGATGCTAAGGTGTAAAATCACAAAGGTCTGAAGGTACAAAATCTAAAATTTTGAGTACATGTCCAGAATATTCAGGACTTGAAGCACAGTAATCATGGTCTCTATCCACTTATTCATAAAGAGAGATTAAAAGACAAAATAAATAAATATAAGAACAGCTGAAAACAGTTTTTTAAATGACAAACAATATAAAATTATATCAACTGTCATGTAAAAATTGCAAAATATGAAAGTCTTTGCACCACTTCTGGACCCTGGTCCACAGGATACCATGCCCAGCTTCAGGACCCTGGTCCCACCACTTAACATCTACCAAGGTGTTCAGAAGCTAGTGCACCCCTCTTGGATTATCCCCAAAGTGGAAGCTGCTATCTTTATGTGGAACAACTCCCATCCTGAGACACCTGATGGAGATTGGAAGCCCTTGGTCAGGTACCTCTCTTGCATCAGGATAATGAAGGCTGGGAGGTTTGAACAGTACGTAATTCTTGTACAACAGATATTTTTAATAGTTAGTTTTTTATTTCTTTTTTTCTTATTCTATATTCCTTTTATTATGTGTTTCCTCATAGTCTCTTTCTCACTTTTCTTATGCTAATAATGAACTTGTTTTGATCCTGCTCTCATCCTTCCCATGATCTAGTACCTCTATAAACTCACTTCTTATCCCATTTACAGTTACATCCTATATTCCGCTCCATCATCTTTGTCCACCATTAGAAATTTTAGGCATCATTGTAAACCTATGGGCTATACTAAACATAATAACTGAACTCATTCTCTCTAGTTATTTTAATACAGTTAATGTTTTCATAGGGGTATCAGGTTTAGGACTGCATACTTTTTGTATTGGGTGCTACAAAAGAATATTGATCTCCCCCTTAAAGGAGAGGTGTTGGAAAACTTCAGGGTCACAATAAGCCTACAGTGGGAATACTGCAATACAACAGACATGCACAGCTAGAAAGGAAGATATAGGAACAACATGAAAAATCAAGGGAAGAAAGTGGCACAAACAAACCAAGATGCTCTTTTAATAGAATTCAATGACAGTGTGACAATAGAAATTTCAGAAAAGGAATTTAGAGTGTACATAATTAAAATGGCCTGTGAAGCAAAGAATGAGAAAAAGAGAAAATGCAGGCAATGAATGATCACTCCAATAAAAAGTTAAAAGAGCAAATGCAGGAAGCAAAAGAGCAAGTCAATAAAAAGAGAACCTGAAACAAACAAACAAGTGCTTGAAATGAAGGAAATAATAAACCAAATTTAAAAACTCAATAGAAAACATCACCAACAGAATAGATCCTTAAGAAGACAGAACCTCAAACAATGAAGAAAAAATATTTAATCTTGAAAATAAAGTTGACCAAACTGAGAAGATGGTAAGAAATCATGAATGGAATCTCAAGGAATTATGGGATATCATGGAAGATCAAATTTAAGAAGTATTTCTATTAAAGAATGCACAGAGATACAAACCAAAGGATTTAACCACCTGTTCAAGGAAATAATAGAAAATTTTTGAAACCGGTGGATGAAATGGAAAATCAAATGCAAGAAGATTACAGAACACCAAATGCACGAAATTACAACAGATCCACACCATTATGTTAGGCATAATGAAAATTCCTAACATACAAAATAAAGAGGATTTTAAGGGACACCCTACAAAAAGATGAGATTTCATTTAATGGGAAACCAATATAAACATCAACGGATTTCACTCCCCAAACCCTAAGAGATAAAAGGGTCTGGAACAACATAATTCAAGCCCTGAAAGGACATGAATGCCAACCATGAATCTTATACCCAGCATAACTAAACTTCAGAATGATGATGAAATAAAAGCCTTACATGATAAACAGAAATTAAGAGAATTTACAAATAGAAACCCTGCACTACAGAATATTCTCAGCAAAATATTCCATGAGAAGGACATGAAAAACAATGAAGCAAGTCAGAAAAGGGGGGAACAACCCTAATGGAAAAGTCAATCAAAGGAGAAACCAAGTCATATTAAAAACCAAAAATAAGCCAACATGAGCAGGAATACAAATCATATCTCAATAATAACTCTGAATATTAAATACTTAAAAATCATCAGTCAAAAGGCATAGGCTGACAGATTGGATTAAAATGAAAGATCCAATGATAAGCTGTCTCCAGGAGACTCGTCCCATAGAAAAACACATCACAAACTAAAGGTGAAAAAATGGGGAAAAACAAACCATTCACATGAACTCAGTAAAAAGGCAGGGTCTCAAAACTCACCTCAAATAAAGTACACTTCAAGTCTAAGGTAGTCAGAAGGAATAAAGAAGGACATTTCATACTACTTAAGGGAACCATGAACCAGAAAGACATAACAATTTTACATATTTATATCCCAAAAAGTGAAGCTACATGTATGTCAAACAAATCAATCTCAATTACAGAGAACAAATTGACCACAACACAATAATACTGAGTGATTTTAACACACGGCTCTCACCACTGGATAGACCTTGCAAGCAAAGATTGAACAAAGAAACTGTAGAATTAGATGATACAATCAATGATTTAGACTTAATGGACATATATAGAATATTTCATCCACCATTGAGAGAAGACACTTTCTTCTCAGCAGCTCAAAGATCCTTTTCTAAAACACACCAGATGTTATGCCACAAAACAGTCCTGAGTAAATACAATAAACCTATAGGTGATACCTTGTATTTTATCAGATCACAATGGAATGAAATTGGAAATCAATGACAAAACAAAAACCAGAAAATAGCCCAAGACCTGGGGACTAAATAACATGATATTTAATGGTGCAATAATACAGAAGACATCAGGGAAGAGATAAAAATTCTTAGAGGTAAATGAAAACAATACAACATATCAAAATCCCTGGGAAACTGAAAGCATTACTAAGAGGAAATTCATTCCATTTAACTGATGTTAAAAGCATAAAAATTCAACAAATAAATGACCTAACATTACATCTCAGAGCCCTAGAAAAAGAATAACAGAAAACAGCAAAGTAGTAGAAGATAGGAAATAATTAAAATCAGATCTGAAATCTATGAAATTTAAACAAAAGACACAATTGAAAAAATTAACAGAACAAAAGTTTGTTCCCTGAAAAAGTAAACAAAATTGATAAAACTTTAGCCTTGCTAATGAAGAGAAAGGGAGAGAAAACTCAAATTATTAGAATTCAGGATGAAAAAGGAAATACCATGACAGACACCATTGAAACACATAACATAATTAGAAGTTACTTTGAAAATTTATACTCTAACAAAATAGGAAACCTCAAAGACTTTGACAAATTTTTAGACCCATATGATCCTCCCAAACAGAGGGAGATATACACAATTATAACAGATGAATTACAAACACCAAAATAGAAGAAGCCATCAAAAGCCTACCAAGAAATACCCAGGATCTGATGGATTCCTAGCCTTGTTCAACAAGATGTTCAAAGAAGAAATAATACCAATACTCCTCAAAATACTCCATAAATAGAAAGGAGGAAACCCTTCCAAACTCATTCTACGAAGCTAGAATCACTCTGATTCCAAAACCAAAGATGCATCAAGGAAAGAACACTTTAGACCGATATCCCTCATGAACACAGACACAAAAATCATATAAAAAATTCTCACAAATTCCTTACAAAGCACATTAAAAATAGTGCACCATGATCAAGTTGGGTTTATTCCAGGGATGGAAGGTTGGTTCAACATCTGGAAATGAATATATGAAGTTCATCACATCAATAGACTTAAAGAATCATATGATTATTTCAATAGATGCAAGAAAGTATTTGATAAAATAAAGCACTCCTTCATGCTCAAAATCCTAGAAAAACTAGGGATAGTACGAATATATCTCAACATTGTAAAGGCTATCTATGCTAAGCCCATAGCCAATATCAGACATAATATTCCTATGTTCATATGTGAATACATGACCAGTGTATCTCCACATCATGCACAACCACAAAAATGGGAAGATATGCTCCATGTATGTATGATACATCACAATGTATTCTACTGTCATGTATATGTAAAAGAACAAATATAAAATTCAACTTTCAATAAAACAGAGACAATGATCAGAATATTCAAGAAATCTGGGATACTATTAAAAGAACTAATTTAAGTATCACTGATGTACTTGAAAGAAACTAAATGCAAGCTATAGGAATGCACGAAATTTCAGTTAAGTTATATCAGAAAAATTTCCAATCTTTAGGAAATGATGGAAATCTAAATACAAGAGATATTCAGAACTCGATATAATCAAGAAAAAAGTCATCTCTATGATACTTCATAATTAAAATGCATAACACACAGAACAAGAATAGGATCATAAAAACCACAGGAGAAAATGAACAACATGTAGAGGTAGTACACTTTCAATTTGTACTGATTTCTCAGTCCAAATACTAAAAGCCTGAATGACTAAAGGGATGGAATAATGTATACCCAGCTGTGAAACAAATGATTTATCCAAGGTAGTTACATGCAGCAAATGCTCATTAAGAATTGAAGGTGACATAAAAGTTTTCCAACAAGAGCAGAAACTAAATGAATTCATAACCACTGAGGAAGCACTGCAGAACTTACTCAATGAGATGTTCCATGAAGAAGAAAATAAAGAACAATAATGAAGTAGGAATAGGAGTGAATCTTACAAGAAGAATAGTTAAAAGAGAAGCAAGTCTAGATGAAGCATGTCAAATGAATCAAATTATCAGAAAGTTAAAATCATTTCTCTAAAATAACACTGAATGTAGATGAGGTAAACTCTACAATCAAAAGATACCAATAGGCAGAATACATCAGAAACAGGACCAAGGAATATGTAGTTTATAAGATCTGTCCCCTACAGGCAAACACATCCAAATCTGAAGGTGAAAGGATGGAAAAAGATATCCCATGAAATTATAGCCCAAAGCAAGCAGGTGTAGTTACTCTCATATCTGAGAAGATTGAATTCAAATTGAATTAATCAGAAGTATATTTCATACTGGTTAAAGAAAGTATCCAAAAATGATATGTAATGATTGTAAATATTTTCCCCTAAGTTTGGTCCACATAGGAACATGAAACAGAACCTTCTCAATATAAGGAATCAAACAAACCCTGATAAATATTGTTGGGTGAACTCAACACACCTCTTCCACCAGGTCATCCAGAAATAAACTAAGTAAAGAGACTTCAGAGCTAATAATTATTATTAATAAAATGGAGCTAATAGACACATACAGAATAGATTCATATTTCATCCATCAGTAACATAATTTGCTTTCTTCTCAGTGTTTCATATAAACTTCTCTAAAATAGATTACATTTTAGGACACAAAGTAAGAATTGGCAAATATAAAAATACAGAGATAATTCTTTGCATCTTTCAGATCATAAGGGAATAACATTCAAACTCGTTAAAATTAAAAAAAATTGATTATTTTTGTTCTAATTAGTTGTACATGACAGTAGAATGCATTTATATGTTTTCCTAGATTATACATAAACAAACTGTAATTTTCCATTTTTCTGATTGTACAATTTGTAGGAATACATCAGTTACGCAGTCATATATGAACATGAAGTAATAATGTCTGTTTCACTCTATTATCATTCCTACCTCCATACCCCAAGTTTTTAATAAATGGAGATCATATAATACACATTTGAGTAAGGAATAGCTCATAGGAGAAATGAGGTGAGAAATAAATATCTTCCCAGAAACAAATAAGAACAGGGAAACAACATCCCCAAATCTCTGGAGCATTATAAAGTTGTTTCTATGAGGAAAGTTCATAGCCTTTATATCCTACAACCCCAAAATGAAAAGATCCCAAATATATGATCTAATGTTACAAGGCCCTGGAAAAGGAAGAGCAAAGTAATGAACAATAAATAGAACAAAGGAAATAATTAAGAACCAAGATGAAACAAGTGAAATTAAGAACAAAAAAAGCATACAAAGGATTAAAGCAAAAAAAAAAAACAACAGTGATCTACCCTTAAATAAAAAATCCAAGTGAAAATAAATTCAATCAACAAAGTAGAGATGCAAAAGCAAAAATTACCACAGAGACTTCTGTACTACAGAAAATCATAACAAACTATACTTTAAATTTATACTCCAATAATCAGAAAATACTAAAAGACATACACATTTCTAGACTCATATGATGTGTCAAATTTAATCACAAGGATAGAGAACCCTAAAGAGATCAATATGAAGCAATAAGATTGTGGTGGCAATTCAGAGACTTCCAAGAAGAAAGCCCAGGACCTGATGGATTCTTAGCCAAATGCTGGCTAACATGGAAATGCACAACAGGAAATAAAATTGAAATCAACAAATAAACTGCCAAAAAAAAACACCCACACAAAAGGAGGCAGCGATAGAGAAATTGAGAGGCTAGAAAAACTGAATGACAACCAAGAGAGATTGCACATACATGGGAACCCAAGAAGGGCAGAGTGGCAATAGCAGAATCAGAGGAAACAGATGTTAAGGGACAAAATCGAAAGATATAAGGGCATTATGTGTTGGTCAAAGGATAAATTCTGAGTATGTAATAGCCATTATAAACATGTGCACACCAAAGGACAGGGAGAGAGGAGGAGAAACTAGTACAGTACAGAGGAATTTAGGGCAGAGGTTTTACTTCCTCTGGCCCTTTCTTGGGTACACGTACCCTTACATTGTCAAAAGGCATAATCAGAAGGCTGAGTCAGAATTTCAAGTCCAGCTTCAGATATTAAGTGAGACCATCACTGAAAATTGAAAAATTGTGGCTGACACAGATCAAAGGTACAATGCTCCTGGGGACAGTAACCAGTAACCCCCTGATACACACATAAACAGAAAAATCACAGAATGAACAAACCAAGAGCAAATCCTGATGTGAACTATGGGTTTAGATAATAAAAATGAGTCAATGTGTTAAATTAAAAGAAATGTTCCACTGTAGGAGGAGGTACTGAGAAAGGAGAGGCTATACAGGAATAAATGGGAAGCAAAAAAGATAAACAGTACTCAGTTCACTGTAAACCTAAAATGGTCCTAGAAATAAAGCATAACCCCTCCAAGAAACAAAAACCCTCATATCTTAATGTTAATTATGCCTGTGTTACTGCTTTGAAAATATGTATTATCATGCCCCATTTGTGCTTCATTGCTAATTTTTTTATGTGGTGTTGAGAACTGAACCTGGGGCCTCTCACATGCTATGAAAACATGCTACCACTGAGCCACAATCCCAGTTCCACTTCATTGCCCATTTTAGAAAGGTTTATTTTAAAAAGAAAAAAAAAATGAATGTTACAGTAATTCTTCCATTTTTTGAAAGCATAAAATATTGTGAATCTCCCTCTAATTTTGGATTCTCCCACATTTGATTATTATCAACTTGAATAAAATCAGATATCACAAAACAGAAACCCAGCTCCCAGTGTTTATAGAGGAGAAGAAGAGATTCACAGGCCTCCATGGAAGTCAGCTTCCTCATCGCTTTCTGCCTGAGAAGAGGTAGAAACAAGAAAAGAGAAAGAAAAAACAACACAGAAAACCTAACAAAATGTGGTGGGATAAGAGTTCTCCATGACGTTTTACATATCATTCAATTCAGGTAGAGAGGTTTATACAGAGACATAAAGCACACACACACACACACACACACACACACACACAAACAAACAGACAGACACACACTTTTTCAGGTAAAACAGAAATATTTGTGTGCATGAAATTCCAACATTGACGCCCAATCCCAAATGTGACAGGATGTGGAAAAAGAGCCTTCATGGAAATATGAAAGGTTGGATGAGGTCATAAGGTAGGGTTCTGGACCAGTGGAATAATTGTTCTTAAAAAAAAAGAACTGGACCAGTCTGGGTCTGACAAGTCTTTGGAAAGCCAGAGACAGGGGGCAGTTCCCTGGAGGAGAGAACAGGGTGGAGAAACTGGAGAAAACTGGGCTCTCTCCAGTTCAGTGAGTCATTAAGTGTGCAGGGGCAGAAGGAGCCAGCTACAATGAGTTGGAAGACTGTAAGAGAGTGTGAGGGAATCTTGGTCCTGCACCCACTGGACGGGAGCTAACATCAAACTTCAAATAACCCAACCTACTGGTGGAAAAGGGAAGCAGAAAAAAATCTTTGAGAGCCAACAGAAGCAATCATTCAATTTTCCTTGAGACTTTCCACCTTTTTTTTATTCTTACTCTGTCTTGCACCTCTACCATCTTTGAATCCAAATATTTTTCATACATCAATTTATTGAGGAATGTTTATCTGAATAGTATATGACAGTTTTGTTGTGTCATCCTATAGTTTTACTTTTTAAGAAAGCATCTGTACATAATTTTCTCTTACCTACTCTCTCCCTAGATTCTCTTTCTTACTTCTCTCATAACAACAATTATCCTCTATTAATTCCTCCCATGCTCTTACTATAAAGTTTACCTCTATCTTTTCTCCCTCTACCTTATAAACATTATATCTTGCACTATTTCTGGCCCCTCACTGTACATCATTTAAAATGATAAGCCCTTTTAACAAACACTCTGTTTCTTTTGTAGACAATAATTGAACACTTCATTCCAGTCTATTGTGACAAAATTGTAAATGCCTTAAGAGGAGCCATTTGGTTTAATGTGCTATATTATTTTCATTGAGTGCTGTTAATATTGACTTTCCCCTTAATGGTGAGGTACTGGAATCCATCAGGGACACTAAAACACTACAGTGTAGAAACTGTACTGCCTCAGCTCCATACCACTAAGTGAGAAGACACACAAACAACATGAAAAACCAAGGGAACAAAGTACCTCAAGCAAACAAAGATGTTCTAACAATAGAATCCATAGACAACACGGTAGAAGAAATATCAGAGATGGAGTTAAGAAAATATGTAGTTAGATTGATCTTTGAAATTAAAATGGTATCAGAGATAAAACATAAGAAGTGAAATATTCTTCAATAAAGAGGCAGAGATTATAGAAAGGAATCAAACAGAAATCCTCAAAATGATGGAAACAATAAACCAAATTAAAAATTCAATAGAAAGTATCACCAACAGACTAGATCACTTGGAAAACAGAACCTCAGACAATGAAGACAAAATATATACTCTTGAAAATTAAGTTGACTACACAGAGAAGATGGCAAGAAACCATGAACAGAAGTTCCAAGAAATATGGGATAACATGAAAAGACTAAATTTAAGATTTATCAGAATAGATGAAGATAAGCAGATATAAACCAAAGAAATGCACAATCTTTTTAAGATGTAATATCAGAAAACTTCCCATATCTACAGAATGAAATGGAAAACCAACTACAAGAGGTTTACAAGACTCCAAATGTACAAAATTACAACAGACCCACACCAAAGCACATTATAATGAGAATGACTAACATACAGAATAAGAAAAGTATTTTAAAGGCTACAAGACAACAAAATCAAGTTACATATAGGGGAAAACCATTTTGAATTTCAGCTGATTTCTCAACTCAGACCATCAATGTGAGGAGATCATGGAATAACAGATCATGCTCTGAAAGAAAATGGATGCCAAACACACACTCTGCACCTTTACATATACATGGCATGCTGGAGAACCAGAAGTGAATATAACCCAGGGACAGACACACTCTAGAGGGTGTTTGAAATTTCCACTTTCATACTGAGCCTTACGGTTCCTCCACACTCAGCTCTTGGGGTCTCCAGGATGTCATGTCCCCTGCCTTTCCCTCATCACACACGTGAGGGCCTGCAATCTTATGGATGTTTGGAGGCCTGTGGCACCCTGGTGGGGCATGGTAGGATGCACACACTGAGGCACTTGCTTGGTTCCCATGGGGAACCTGTGGTCTCCTGGGTTAAGGTGCCTGAGGGCCCCTCTGATGGTGTCCTGTTGGAAGGGGCATTGGTTCAGGCAATGGTAGACACTGGAGAAGGGAGATACCCCTGCGTTGTGGCTGCATTCCCAGCCCTGTGGCAACCTGGTATGCCATGGGTTCACAGGAAGGGGTGCTGAGACTAAGAATGGGGCAGCCTGCTCTCTTTGCTCGGGACCAAACTAGCCCAAGACAGACGTCTGGAGGAGGAGGGAAAATGGGACAAGCTGTAAATGGCCCTTTCCCAGATGAGACTGAAGTTTGGGCTGGTGGTGTGTCTCTCCCAAAAGTCTGTGTTTTCATTGTGGTGACTTCCCCTGATTGTAAAGTATGCTACTGACTTGTTCTTTTGCCCACCTGTATCTTTACCTTCCCTCAATCCTATTCACCTCTGGAAGATCCTCTTGTAGTCATCCATGATGTTGCACTTGGGAAGAGGCTCCACTTGGAGGATCCTTGTGGGAAAATGTTCACAATGAAGCATGCATCAGAGGCTGGGAGTGGGTCTTTGGTGGCCTGAAGATGGGGCAAAAGGTATTGTTTCAGGGTTTGCCTAAGAATACATGGTCAGCTGACTACTGAGCAGCATTAAAAATCACATTTGTGTTCTGTATTAATGACCAAAACAGGTAGAAAATTTTGGGAAAGAATAATAGTGGGAAATCTCTTTTCCTCTTATTTTATAATTCATTTTAAACTAAACAAGTCAATTAGTGTGTTTCTGACTCTAAAATGCTAATGATTTGAAATAGAATGAAACGTTCAGATATTGGTGATACTGAAAGTTTTATTTTATCATTTGCTGAACACTAAGAGGTAATTTAAAATCATTCACAACACATCAATCCCTTGTAGACCTTGGTATTTGAACAGAGACTCCTAGGCAACAGCTGTTTTAGATAAAAATGTTTCCACGAACATTGGGAGTGGTAGGCCAGGAGAACTGACTTGGGGAGTGACAGACCTATAAAGGTAGGCAGAACTTCTAATTAAAATCATATTTCCTTGTGTTCCTTTCTCTTTTCTTCCTAGTTTTTAACTTCTTTTACTGCATCTGTAATCACAGCTTCACTTGTAATTTGGCAAGTCTCTCCAGTTTGTTTTAATTTATTTTTTAAACTAGATTCCTTCTCCTAGATAGAGGAGATAATTTTATTCAAAGTCTCATTTTACTTTTGGGTGTGTATTGCTCTGAATTTCTGCAGCGACTGAGGTTTTCATGTAAGAATTGTGTTGCTCAGTCCTGGTTTATGTCTTTTATGTCCTTTACTGAAGTTTTATAATTTCTTCACATGTCTGTAAATTGGTGTTGTAAATTGATGCTGAGTTGTATTTGCTATTGGAAGTGTGGACTGCACCTTCTATCATTTGTACTGGTTTTCAATTCTTGTTACTAAAAAATAAAGATTATTTTCAGTAAAATAAAAAAAAGAAAGAAAGAAAATGAAAATGGGTGCCAAGCAAGAATTTTATATTCCACAATACTATTCTTCAGATTTAAAGATGAAATAAAAACCTTCCATGATTAACAAAATTAAAAAGAATTCACAACTAGAAAGGCCTGCACTAAAGAACATTCTCAGCAAAATAGTCCCTGAAGAGGAAATTTAAAAAACTAATAAGAAAAACCAGCAAACAGAGAAAATATGCTAAAGGAAAGGTCAATCAAAGAAGAAACTAAGTCAAGTTCAAAAAGAAAATAAACAAAAATGACTGGGAATTCAAACCATATCTCAATTTTATTTATTTATTTATTTATTTTTTGCAGTGCTGGGTATCGAACCCAGGGCTTTAGTGCTTGCAAGGCAAGCACTCTACCAACTGAGCTATCTCCCCAGCCCACCCATATCTCAATTTTAAATCAGAAGGTTAATGGACTAAATTCATCAATCAAAAGACATAAAGTATCAAATTGGATTTAAAAAAAAGACTCAACAATATGCTGTCTCCTAGGGACTCAAGTTCTAGGAAAATATATCCAAAGCCTGAAGGTGAAAGGTGGGAAAAACATCAATCACATGGACTGTGTAAACAAGCAGGGGTTTAAATTCTTATATCAGAAAAAGTGAACTTCAAGTCAAATTTTGTTAGAAGGGATAAAGAAGGACATTTCATACTTCTTAAAGGAATCATACACCAACAAGACATAACAATTGTAAATATATATGCCCCAAACAATGAAGCATCTATGTACATCGAAAAGCCATTCTTAATTTCAATAATCAAAAGGACCAAAACACAATAATACTTCCTCTACTTAACTTATTAACACACCTCTTTCTACACTGGATAGATCTTCCAAACAAAAACAAAGCAAAGCAACTATACAATTAAATTATATGATCAATGTTTTACACTTAATAGACATATGTATTTTATCCATCACTATTTGAATACACTTTCTTATCAGCAGCATATGGATTCTGCTCTAAAATAGATCATATGTTATACCACAAAGAAACTCAGCAAATGCAAAAACACAGAAACGCTACCTGCATTCTAACAGATCATAGTGGAATGAAACTAGACATAAATGATAAAATTAAAAATTAAGCTACTTAAATACTTGGAGACTAAATAGCATGCTATTGAATAATGAATGGATAAAAGAGGAAATCAGAAGGAAATAAAAGATACTGAGAGGTAAACAAGAACACCAATACAACATACCAAAATATCTGGGATGATATAAAGGCAGTTCTAAGAGGACAGTTCATTATATTGAGCTCATACATTAAAAGAATAATAAGGCAACAAATAAACAAACTAACAGTACATCTCAATGCCCTAGGAAAAGAAGAATAAATCAACACCAAAAGCAAAAGAAGAAAAGAAATAATTAAAATCAGAGCTGAAATCAATGAAATTGAAACAAAAGGAACAGTTCAAAAAAATTGAGAAAACCAAGTTTGTTCTTCAAAAAAATAAATAAAATTGGCAAACTCTTAGTCACTGACAAAGAGAAAGAGGGAGAAAACTCAAATTACTAAAATTCATGTTGATAAAGGAAATATCACAACAGGTACTATGGAAATACAAAAGATATTTAGAAACTATTTTGAAAATTTATACTCCCATAAAATAGAAAATATTGAAGACATTGATGAATTTCTAGAGACATATGACTTACCTAAAGTGAATCAGGAGGTCATACACAATTTCAACAGATCAATTTCATGCAATGAAATAGAAGACACCATCAAAAGTTTACCAACCAATAAAAGCCAAGGACCAGATGGATTCTCAGCCCAGTTCTACAAGAATTTCAAATAAGAATTAACACCAATAGTCCTCCAATTGTTCCATGAAATAGAAAAGAAGGGAAACCACCCCAACTGATTCTATGAGGCTAGAATCACACTTATATCAAAACCAGACAAAGACACATCAAGGAAAGAGAATTTCAGACCAATATTCCTGATGAACATAGATACAAAAATCCTCAATTAAATTCTGGCAAATCACATACAAAAATATATTAAAAAGGTAATGCACCACAATCAAGTGGGGTTTATCCCTGGGATGCAAGATTGGTTCATTATACCTAAATCAATATATATATAAAACATCAATAGATTTGAAGATAAAAGTCATATGATTGTATCTCAATAGAGGCAGAGAAAGCATTTGACAAAATACAGCACCTCTTCATGTTAAAAATATCAGAAAATCTAGGGATAGTAGGAACATACCTCAACATTGTAAAAGCTATCTATGCTAAGCCCATGGTCAACATCACTCTAAATGGAGAAAAATTGAAAGCATTCCCCCTAAAAACTGGAACAAGACAGGGATGCCCTCTTTTAACACATCTACTCAACATCATCCTTGAAATCCTAGCCAGAGCAATTAGACAGACCAAAAATTTAAAGGTATATGAATAGGAAAAGAAGAACTCAAATTATCACTACACTGATGATATGAATTTATAACTAGAAGATCCAAAAAATTCCACCAGAAAATTTCTAGAACTCATGAATAAAAGAAACAGTATATAAAAGCAATACCCATATCAAATTCATTTCTATACAGAAGTGACAAATCCAGTGTAAGAGAACTTGAGAATTAGGAAAACTACCCCATTCAATATAGCCTCAACAAAAATAAAGAAGTTGGGAATCAGTATAGCAAAAGAGGTGAAAGATCTCTACAACAAAAACTGCAGAACTCTAAAGAAAGTATTTAAAGAAGAACTTAGAAGATGGAAAAACTCCCAAGCTCTTAGATAGGTAGGTTTAATTTGTCAAAATGACCATGCTACCAGGGAGAGCCCAGTTCCTGCCACAGGAGAGGCCTTAGCAGAACCTCAGTCCATCACAGTCACAGTCTTGAAAATCATCAGGTAAACAGTGGAGGCTGAGTGTACCTTGCCAAGGAAGTAATTGGAATTCATGTAGTTTTGTTTTGAGAGGTTTTCAGATTGTTAATATTTGAATAGGTATGGTGTTCCTGCCTTGGGCTTGGGAGCCACAACTAAACATGAGTTTATTTATTTTTCATACACATCTTGGACACATAACCTGAAGATGATTTTATCAAAGTGTTTTTCTGCCTATATTTTGCCTGTGACCTGGCATGGGAAATTAGGTGTGGAATTTTTCTTATGCCATAAGAGTGATCAAATATTTCAGAGTTTAGATTTTTGGATTAGACATGCTGAACCTCTTATACCAGTGTGGGAAGTCTCAGATACAGCTCCATTGAGATTCTGTAGAATTCATGATGAAGAGTAAAACAGACATTTGTGAAAGCAGGTAGTGTTTTGAGCCCAGTTTCTGGACTTCTAAGGGGATAGGGGAGCAAGAACCCTACCAGGGCTTCAGGAAGCTGCTCATTTTGTTTCCTAATCCAGGTCAGAAACATGGGTGTGTCCACTGTGAAAATTCAGAGAGCAGCAACTTTGTGGGACATTTGGCACAATAATATAGAAGAGATTTAACTAAAAGAGTGGTTGGTCTTGAAGGATAGGTGACCCTATGCTAAAACTTGGATTGAGTAAAGAATATGAAAGAAAAGGTGAAATTCAGATTTTATTCCTCATGAAGATCATGAAGGGAGGAAGGCATAGAGGACTGAGGAGAATCTAAAAAGAAACTCAGACATGCTGACAAAGAGTGACAAAGCTGGAGGGACACACTAGAGCTGTTGGGGGAATTACTCACTGAGGGACAGTTCCTAAGCTGACAGTACCTTGGGCATATACACATGGCCTTGTGATTGGCACAGCAGGATGAGAAAGCAGACAGTTTGAAGGATAAAAAAATAAGTTTATTCAAAGGAAAAACCTCATTCTGGTGTGAGATGTCATGTTTGAAAAACAGAAAGCTCGAAGACTGTGGAAATGTGAACTATAAGTTATGGGACTGGAGCTTAAGACTCACATGACCACGGTGGTGATAAAAACAGGCAAGGATTCACCGACATATCACCTATGAGACATTCTGAGGACCTAGTGAAACCCCAATTTTAACAGAAAAAGGACTTCAAGATAGGGGAGCTAAGATTGAAGAACAGGGGTGTGGGGCAAAGACTTTGCAAAGTCCATTGTGACAGAACAGGGGAAAAGGTCTTGCTGCCACCCATGGGGAATTACTGAGAAAAGACTCACATCAACAGACATGAGAGACTGCATTCAGGTAGGAATCCCCCATCATAATTTGAGTGAGTATCACTGTGAAGAGTCTTCTGCAGACATTAGAGATTCCTCCTGGCAGCTCAGTGCATGTTCAGGAGTGACTCTCCCAGGTCTCCCAGTTCTCCTCAACAGTTTATTGGTAGAGCCCTCCTCATATTACAGGAATTGATAGCACGTAAAGTTGGGGAAGGATGCAAACCTCACATATCATCTCAGCTCTTTATTCAGAGGGATGAAATGGTGCCCATGGACCCACTCTCCTGGTGGAAAATGAGCCACTGAACAAAGAAAGGGACTGGATTTATATAGGCCATTTTGTGGGGTGGTCTGGTGAACATGTATCAATTTGCTTGGATGTTCAGGAATGTAAGACTTTTTGGTCAGGGACTTAAGACTGTTTGAGGGGGGTTTACTTTGGAAGAGACTAACACCTCCCAGATACTCATTCTTTAAGGGTGATAAAACACCTTCTCTCTCTCTGCACCTGTCTGGCACCTGGAAAACATTAGTCCTGGGAGATAAAGACTCTCAGTACATGGATTTAATTTTCACTCTGTTTTCCCAGGTCTCATTATCTTGGGGATTTTTATTCTCCATAACCATTAGATATGATTCCTGAACCATGAAGAACCTATGTAGTTCCCTTTGGTTACGCTGTCTTGTTGATCTCAGTACACTGGTCCATATCCAAGCCATGAAGACTTACCTGGAAATTGTAAGGTGTGCAACAGGCATTTGTGGAATATTTCAATGGTTAATTTGAATTATCAACTTGATTGCATTAAGACATGATGATGGTTATGAGTTCTGGGTATGTCAATGAGGGTGTGTCTAGGAATGATTGGCATGTGAGATTTCGAACTGAAGTGGAGACCTGCCCTAAGTTGGGCATCATCATTCAATAGGATGGTGTCTTGGATGGAATAAAAGTTGGAAGAACAGGAAGCAGCAGCAGATGCAAGCTCTATTCTTCTTGAATTGGTTATTGATTGCTGCTATGATTGCCTAAGGATATCAGATTCTCACTTCTTCACTCTTCCAAAATGAACTCTGCCAAGAATTCTACATGGAGTTTCCAGAAGTCATGGGCCTCAGACTAAGGTAGCACATTGAATCCCCTTTATCTGAGGTTTCAGCCTCTTGGACTGCAGAACTTCTGGTTCCTCCAGCTCTCTAGCCTACAGATAGCCATTTTGGTCTCCAGTAACTGAAGTATAAACCAATCTAATAAATACCCTTTGTATAATCATACTTCCTGTTGATTCTATTCCTCTATAGAACTCCAAATAATACAGAAATAGGTATCAAGAAGTGGGGTCATTGCTCTGACTAATGTAACTTTGTTCATAAGTGTCAGGGACCAAGAAGAAGTTCTCATTCTGAAAATGTTCTGACCTTTATGATAAGCAGCAGTGCCCCTACCCCCTCCTGGCTGATAGTTCTAACAATATGGCACCTATGGCCTACGCCTGCTTCTCTTCCAGGACTTCACCTTCCCACCGGCATGAACTTCACCTTCCTCCCGGCGCAAACTTGCACCCTATCAGGAGTCCAATAGAAGAACACAGCCAACCAGCCTGCACCTCGTCATACCCCTCATTCCCTCAGGATATAAATACCCGTGTGAACAATAAAAATTTGCAGCTTGATCAGAATTCCTGTCTTGCTGTCACTCCCTGTGTCTCTTGTCCCTTTCATTCCTTCTCTCTTAGATTCGCCGTCCTCGTTGATGTCTTGCGGGTCGGGACAGTTGGCGCCCAACGTGGTTGATTGGAACCTTTGCCTGAGAAGCGAACGCCGCCCTCTGGGGAAGCCTTGGCCAAGCGGGATTCAGGATCGCCTCAGTAAACGCGACCAGGAGTCAGATCCAGGAGGAGAGTGAGGCCGGCGCAAGGTGAGTGACACACCATGGGACAAGCAGTTTCGTCACATGATTTGTTTCTGACGGGTCTCAAGGAGGCCCTCAAGACTCGGGGAGCGCATGTTAAGAAAAAGGATTTAAGATCATTCTTTTCATACATAGAGGATTTGTGTCCTTGGTTTCCCCTCGAGGGGTCAATTGATGGTAAAAGGTGGCTCAGAGTAGGAGACTGCCTCAAAGATTATTATGAGACTTTTGGTCCTCAAAAGGTGCCTGTCACTGCCTTTTCTTATTGGAATTTAATTAATGAGATTCTTAAAAGTTCACCCTTTGACAGTGGTACTTTAAAACTTGTAAAAATTGGGAAGCAGGCAATGCAATCCACCTCTCGCCCCCCCTCAGCATGCCCTCCGGTTAGTATTCAAATGTCCCCTACTCAGCTTTGTCAGGACCCTGGGACCCTCCCAGAATCTGGGAACCTCCCAGGCCCCACCTTACCAAAGGAGTCCCCTAAAAATCCCCCTAAGATTTATCCGGTTTTAAATCCCCATGATGAGTTGACCCCAGAGGATGAGGCTACCCTGGAGGAGGCAGCAGCTCGATACCATTCTCCAGACCTGCCAACTCTTAAAAATCCACCTCCCTCTTATATACCCACTGCCTTTTGTGCTCCGGCCCTTCAGGGACCTACTGACCCCCCCCAGACATTTTTCCCCCACTTCCCTTGCCTAATCTAACCCCTTTACGCGAGTCTTTCCAACATAGGCGGGAACAAATCCAACTTTTAAAAGAACTAAAAGTCCTTGATGCCAAATTTTGCTCTCTGGCCTTGGGCACGGAGTTAACACAAACTGGCCCAAAACCCCTTAATACTCGTAAGGTGAAGCCACATGGTCAGCCTGTTCTTGCCTTTCCAGTCACTCGCAGTCAAGCAGATCAGCTTGAACAAACTGAGGCAGAAAATTTAGAAGGAAGTCAGGAAGAGGAATCAGGGGAGGAACAAGAGTTAGAACCAGAGGGAGAACAAGAGGAGGACAAGGAATCAGGGGATGAGGAGAAGCCCACCTCTGGACAGAGTGGAGCCCTTGGTTCTTATAAAAGGCTGAGCCTCCGCTTTCTTGAAAGACTTAAAAAGGCTTGTGTGCAGTATGACCCCACTGCACCTTATACACTGGCCTTGCTAGAGAACCATAGTACACAATGGCTCACCCCTAATGATTGGAAATTTTTGGCCCGAGCCACCCTCAGTGCGGGTGACTTCCTGTTGTGGAACACAGACTTTAGGGAATACTGTCGGGAAACTACCCAAAAAACTTCAACCAAGGCTTCCTCTAAATCCTGGACCTATGTTAAACTAGTGGGTAATGCGCCATTTGATACTAACCCTAAACAGGCGCGCTTCCCTACTGGGCTCCTAGCACAGGTTCAAACTGCTGGTTTGCACGCTTGGAGATGGCTCTCTCAAAAGGGCTCGGCCACCACTTCCCTAGCAAAAATTCGTCAGGGTCCTGACGAGCCTTACAATGACTTTGTTGCCCGACTTAATCTAGCTGCAGAGTTGTTACTTGGACCAAGTGAAAATGAGAGCTCCTTTGTAAAATATCTTGCCTTTGAAAATGCCAACCCGATATGTCAAGATGTTCTTCGGCGCCACAAAGATAAAGGGGACCTTTCTGACTTCATTAGGCTGTGTGCTGGGGTAGGAATGGCCCATGCCATGGGTCTCACCATTGGTGCTGCCTTCACCAAGGCCCTTCACAACCCTGGCCCACGTACTTGCTTTACTTGCAAACAACCTGGCCATTTTGCATGAGAGTGCCCCACAGGGAGACTGGGTCAAGGACCCATATCTCCTCAAACAGGGGCTAAACCACCTCTGCTCACCCTTTGCCCTAAATGTGGTAAAGGTCACCACTGGGCCAAGGAGTGTAGATCCAAGACCAATGCCCTTGGACAGCCTATTCCCTCTAACTTCTCGGGAAACTCCTCTCGGGGCCAGCCCCTGGCCCCGACCACCCCCAGAACAAACCCAGGGGCAATAAGGTTTGTTCCCCCTCAGACTTCCCACCCAATCCAGTCCCCCTGTCCTTCTCCACAATCACCTCCCTCCAATGAGGTACCCCAGGCAGCGCAGGATTGGGCCTCTGTGCCTCCACTGATACAATATTAGACTCTATGCAAGGACCCCAAATAATTCCCACTGGGGTTGTAGGCCCCCCTCCACCTCGTATGTGTACTCTTATTCTTGGGAGAGCTTCTACCACCTTACAAGGTGTTCAGGTCTTCCCCAGCATCATTGATAATGATTACACTGGAGAAATTAAAATACTGGCCCCAGCTATTAACAGAGTAGCAGCCATCCCTGCAGGAACAAGAATTCCACAATTAATACTCCTTCCCCTCAATTCAGGAAACATTCCTGCCACCCAACATTCACCATGAAACACAGCCTCTTTAGGTTCCTCTGATGTGTATTGGGTTCAACCTATCTCCCACAAAAGACCCACTCTTACCTTATTTATTGAAAGAAAGAAATTCCAAGGGATCCTAGATACTGGTGCGGATGCCACAGTTATTTCTCAAAAATATTGGCCATCAGAATGTCCCCTCACCTCATCACTAACTGACCTTAAAGGAATAGGGCAATCAAAAATCCCCTTAGTTAGCTCCAGGGCACTCGATTGGACTGACACAAAAGATAACACAGGAAATAAAGGAACTGTTACCCCCTTCGTTGTTCCTGATCTCCCTGTCAACCTTTGGGGACGAGATATTCTAAGCCAAATGAAAGTTATTCTTGCTAGTCCCGACTCTTTACTCACTCATCAAATGCTTCATATGGGCTTTATCCCTGGTACAGGCCTTGGGAGGCTAGGACAAGGACAGGTTGAGCCTGTATAGCCCATACAAAAAACAGACAAATTTGGACTTGGGTATTTGGATTTTAGTGTCGGTCCCTGACCCTCCTGTACCGCATGCAGACAAAATTATTTTGGAAACTCAAACTCCTGTGTGGGTGGATCAGTGACCCCTTACCCAAGAAAAATTAGAGGCTGCCTCCATTTTAGTACAGGAACAGTTGACAGCCAGCCATGTGGAACCCTCAACCTCACCCTGGAACACTCCTATTTTTGTTATTAAGAAGAAATCAGGCAAATGGCGCCTTTTACAGGATTTGTGCACTATCAATAAGGTTTTGCGCCCAATGGGGACACTACAGCCAGGCATCCCTACACTGGTAGCTATTCCTAGGGACTATTATAAGATGGTCATTGACTTAAAAGATTGTTTTTTTACTATTCCTTTACATCCTAAGGACAGACCCTATTTTGCTTTCAGCCTCCCCCGCATCAATTTTCAGGGCCCTATGCAAAGATTTCAATGGAAGGTCCTTCCCCAGGGTATGGCTAACAGCCCTAGTCTTTGCCAATAATATGTTGCTCAAGCAGTAGACCCTGTGAGAGAGCGGTGACCACAAGTTTATATATTACATTATGTGGATGATTTGTTAATCGCTGCACCTAATACCTATGATCTTAACAATTGTTATTTGGATCTCTATAAGGCCCTTACTGCCTTGGGACTTCAGATAGCCCCTGATAAGGTTCAGACACAGGACCCCTACACCTACGTGGGCCTCAAACTTCAAACTAATCAAATTCAAATCCCTAATATACAATTGTGTGTGGACCATCTCCACACTCTTAACAATTTCCAAAAATTAGTAGGGGATATTCAATGGCTAAGACCATATTTAAAACTACCCACCTATGTGTTTTTGCCTCTTAATGATATTTTAAGAGGAGATTCTGACCCTTCTTCTCCTCGAGAGCTTACTCTCGAGGCACGCCAAGCATTAATTCAAGTCACAGAAGCCATTGCTCAACAATTTGTTACACAAATATCTTATAACCTTCCTTTGGTTTTGGTTATATTATACACTCCTCATACACCCACGGGACTATTCTGGCAGCGGGATCCATATTTTAAAAATAAAGGTTGCCCCTTGCTTTGGATTCATTTGCCTGCCACATCCTCTAAAGTTATTACTGTCTATCCTGCTCAGGTAGTTTCTATCATATCCAGACAATTGATTTCTGATGTACAGATACTCTCAAGCAGCATACAAGATCTTCAAGATCAGGTGGATTCCTTAGCAGAAGTGGTCCTACAAAATAGGAGAGGTTTAGACCTTCTAACTGCCAAACAGGGAGGCATTTGTCTGGCTTTGCAGGAAAAATGCTGTTTCTATGCCAACAAGTCAGGAATTGTTAAAGACAAGATCAAACAGCTGCAGGAAGACTTAGAAAAATGCTGACGAGCACAGGCTGATAGTCCACTATGGACTGGATTCAGCGGACTCCTTCCCTATCTCCTTCCCTTCCTAGGTCCCCTCCTTTGCTTGCTGCTTATCGTATCTATTGGTCCTTTGATATTCAACAAGATCATGGCTTTTCTTAGAGCTCAAATTGAGGCTATACAGGCGAAACCTATTCAGGTTCATTACCATTGACTGGAGATGATGGATCGCGATGGTGATCTTAATAGACCATCACCCCTGTGAGCTGAACTGGACAGTCAATGATGGGTAAGATTCGTGAGCGCTCATACCAACCTAAGACAGGAAATGAGGGCTAGAGCCTCATTAGCCAATGACGGGTAAGGATGTTGCTCTATCAGGGACAACCTAAGACAGGCGCAGTTCCCGAGGGATTGTCACTCCAGCTCTGTACCTGTTCGGGCAGGCCACACTCCTGCCTCGCCACATAGCCTCTATAACCCCCTTAAAATATGGCTAAGAAAATATGGTCAATAATTTTATATGAGAAAGGGGGAAATGTCAGGGACCAAGAAGTTCTCATTCTGAGAACATTCTGACCTTTATGATAAGCAGCAGCGCCCCTCCCCCCTCGTGGCTGATAGTTCTAACAATATGGCACCTGTGGGGCCGCCCCTGCTTCTCTTCCGGGACTTCACCTTCCCGCCGGCGCGAACTTCACCTTCCTCCCAGTGCAAACTTGCACCCTATCAGGAGTCCAATAGAAGAACACAGCCAACCAGCCTGCACCTCGTCATACCCCTCATTCCCTCAGGATATAAATACCCATGTGAACAATAAAAATTTGCAGCTTGATCAGAATTCCTGTCTTGCTGTCACTCCCTGTGTCTCTTGTCCCTTTCATTCCTTTTCTCTTAGGTTCGCTGTCCTCGTTGATGTCCTGCAGGTCGGGACACATAAGTTTTTGGAGTATTTTGGAATTGGTGGGAGGAATTTTGAGATGCTTAGCAATGCAAGCTGGAAAGGCTTTAGATTGTCATAAGTGGAGCTTAATGATTAATTCTGGTGGGAGCTCAGAAGACCAGAAGGCCAATAGGACCATGGATAGTAAAGATGGGATTGAGAGGGTTTAGAGGAAAAGGAGGACCCTATTGGTAATTGGACTAGAGGTCATTCCAATTATGTTCTGGCAGAGATGTTTTCTGTAATTTTCCCGTGTCCTGACACTTTCTGTGAGACTGATTTTAACAGTGATGGACTTCTTAGTATTGTGGAAGAAATTTCTAGGCATAGCATTCCAGTGGTGGCATGGATATTGCTAATTAATTTTACACAAGTTAATTTTAATATGCAGGAGCAAAAACCAGAACAGAAAGATTTGAAAAGCCGTGACATGAATGGCCAGAGTAAAACTGGGGCTACGGAAGTTGCAGTTCTTAAAGACATAGCACTACTAAAGAAATGCTAAAACTTTGTTCAGAGATAATGAGAAAGTTGCCTGAGACAACTCTGGAACTGGCAGGACCACACCCATCTCACACTCATGAATATAGAAGAAAAATTTCTCTTAAGAAGAGACCAGTGTGGCACCCTCCTTGCACAAGGGGCCCTAGGAAGATTTTTCAACAAGTTCAGCTTCCCAGGCACTCAGAATCTACTGCAGCCAGGGTCTCTGGAAGCTTGGCTACAGCTTGAGATGGCAACAGACCTAAGTATTATTCACATGGTGCTGGTTCTGCAGGAATGCAGGTGCTGGAGTTATGGTTTCATGGAGGTTTCCACCAAAATTTCAAAGAAAAACCTGGGAGGTCAGGAAAAGTACAGCAGGATTGGAGTCCCTGAAGGCAGCCCCTGAAAGGGCAAAGTGTGAAAATTCAAGGAGGAAGCCAAAGCTGCAGTGGAGACCTCCAAGTTTGAGAAATGCCAGTAACATGGGACATGTCCTAGGAAAGCTGCAGGAATTGAGCAGAAACAAGCCAATAGAAAGACCACTCAGGCTGCAACCCAACAAGACCACAGGGGTAGAGTTACACCATCCCTTCAAGGAGAACATCACCATGCCACATGACCCAGATGCCAGACATGAAACTATATTTGTTTACCCAGGAGGGTTTCAGTCTTGCTTTGGTCCTATCCCTTATTTTTCTTCCCCTAATTTTATGAATGGAAATGTTTACTCTGTACCTGTAAGAACCCAGAAACCATTCTGGACACAGAAACTCACATAAGAGAGTTTATTAAGCAAACAGAATGTCTCCCTGCAGGATAAGAGGAAAATGCGAGGAAAAGAGCATGCACACACAAGACAGAGAGTGAAATGGAGGAGAAATCATGAAAGTGAGGAAGAGAGAGAGAGCATGACAGTGAGGAGGAGAGAGAGAGATTGGCAGAGGGGATATTCTTAAATAGTCAAATTCTGTGGGCTAACAGGGGACCAATAATGCAGAAGGATACTTGCAAACTGACTGATGAACCAGTAGCTAGCTAGGACGTTCACAGACTGACAAACTAGGTTGTAAGTTGGGAGGTGGGGCAAATGAGTGCATCATAAAGGATGGATGAGCAGGTTTACATTATATTATATTCCCCTATTTTTTTTTGGCACATAAGCTAGATTAGTAGATCTTTTTTTTATTGTAAAAAAATGGGATACCTGTTGTTTCTCTGTTTGTACATGGCATAAAGTCATACCATTTGTGTAATCATAAATTTACATAGGGTAATGTTGTTTGATTCATTCTGTTATTTTTTCCCTTCCCCCCACCCCTCCCACCCCTCTTTTCCCTCTATACAGTCCTTCCTTCCTCCATTCTTGCTCCCCTCCCTAACCCTAACTCTAACCCTAACACTAACCCCTCCCACCCCCCCATTATGTGTCATCATCCACTTATTAGCGATATCATTCATCCTTTGGTTTTTTGAGATTGGCTTATCTCACGTAGCATGATATTCTCCAATTTCATCCATTTGCCGGCAAATGCCATAATTTTATCCTTCTTTATGGCTGAGTAATAATCCATTGTATATATATACCACAGTTTCTTTATCCATTCATCAATTGAAGGACATCTAGGTTGGTTCCACAGTCTGGCTATTGTGAACTGAGCAGCTATGAACATTGATGTGGCTGTATCTCTGTAATATGCTGATTTAAGTCCTTTGGGTATAGGCCAAGGAGTGGGATAGCTGGCTCAAATGATGGCTCCATTCCAAGTTTTCTAAGGAGTCTCCACACTGCTTTCAGAGTGGCTGCACTAATTTGCAGCCCCACCAGCAATGTATGAGTGTACCTTTCTCCCCACGTCCTTGCCAACACCTGTTGTTGCTTGTATTCTTGATAATCGCCATCCTAATTGGGGTGAGATGGAATCTTAGGGTGGTTTTGATTTGCATTTCTCTTATTACTAGAGATGTTGAACATTTTTCCATATGTTTGTTGATTGCTTGTAGATCTTCTTCTGTGAAGTGTCTATTCATTTCCTTAGCCCATTTGTCAATTGGATTATTTGCATTCTTTGTGTAGATTTTCTATTTTTGTTTTTATAAGATCTTTTGTTTTTCAGTTCTCTCTCCTCTTTCTCTCCTTCCTGCCTATGTGACTAGTCCTGGTTTTGCAGGTGAAATGTAAAAAATAAGAAGCAGATGGGGCAGAGGGAGAGCCAAAGTAATTCAGCCAGGTAAGGGCCCAGGGTGCATTAATTAACAGTTTCATGCTTGCAGTCCTTGATAAGGGCAGGGAAAATTGAAAATAAATGGTCTCTGAAGATCCTTTACATTCCATTCTCCCAGAGGCAGTGTCCAACTTCCAGACTTCAAGAGGCCGATCGCTTTCATGGACTTCATATCCTCAATTTGACCGATCCCCTATTTCTACACTAACTGCCTGTCCCCAATTCTGACTTCATTCCCCCGTCTAGTTTTAGGAATTCCTTACTGCTATGGGGAATGGGATAGATTACCACTCTGACTTCTTCAAGCTGGAAGGGGACAGCAAGGGGCAAGAAGTTTGGAGTTCCCTTTTAGAAGTTGGGTCAATCAAGGGGGTCCATGGTTGAAGTCTGGTTGGGGAAGAGCAGGTTATAAAGGCATCTGGGGGTGGGTGCTTCTATAATAGAAGAAAAAAAGACATGAGTACTGAAATGAGATTAGTACAAGGTAAATGTTGCAGAATCTGGAACATGTCAATGAATACCATGAAAATGACAGAAGTCAATGATCCCACACCAGGAAGTGGAAGAACTGAGAAATTGTTCCCATAACAAGGCTGTTCCATCCGCGGAACTGGCATGGAGAAAGGAGACACCACCAATTTTTAGTTGACGAGATTTATTGTGTCCTCCCTTTTTTCCTGCCTCCTTTGTTCTACCCCTCTCTCCCTTCTTCTCCCCTCTCCCTCTCTCCTCCCCCAGACGCCTAGCTTATCAGCCAATTATAGCAAAGCTTTTTCTCACGCAGGAGAGCATGCAGAGGAATGTCAGCATAGCACTATATGAATCACGAGCTGTCCACGTGTGGCATGATATTAGATAGCCAATCCTAGAGCCTGGTGTTAACATGTCATAAGTATCCAAGGAACTAGTAGGCAAGCAACCTATTTGGGTACTTCCTTATTTTGGTAGTCAGTGCCCTTTGGCTCACTGCCAGTCACCATCTTGTCCAAGACAGCCCTCAACAGGCTCCCGCTTTTTGTTATACAAAGAAAAGGACAGTGACTGTGCCTGTCTTAGGTGCTAGAGTCAGACTTTATCCTTACCCGTCATTGGGAGCCAAAGAGCTGTTGGCATGCTTTGATCCCTATCTTAGGTTGGTAAAAAGTCCACCCTGTGCTTACCCATCTTTGACTACCAGTCTTATAATTGGGAGAGCCAAATATGTGGATCAGAGCCTTGGTCCATGGCCATAAGGTCTTGCTGTACCACTAAGGCTTGCCGTCTTTGATGACTCCTTAGAGACAACAGATATCTGAGCAACAATAATAACAGTAAGAACAACAATCCCATCATAGCAAAACTTCCCATCCATTGTTTACCAAATTGTAATGCTGACTGTAAGAATCTAATGGCTTCTGGCATACCCGGGACCGTGACCTGAGTACTATTACCACAAATGTAGAATTTCTTAATAGGGTAGTCAAATTAGTAAACTCTTTAGTCCATGTCCTATTAAGCATGCTACCAAGCCATTTGGACAGATTTGCAGCAGCAGTAATATTAGAATAGGGTATTGGGGTAACACAGTGCTTGAGCATGCACTAGACAGCCCGTCTGTGCAGTAACAGTCAACATGTCCACTTGTTCTTGTAGTAAGTCCACTCTTTGGTTTAGAATCAGGATTCCCATGGTGAGATGCGCATTGATGTTTTCCTGGGCTGTCAATGCTTCAGCAGTGGCTTGTGACAGATTGTTGAGTGTATAAGCAGTAGGAATAGCAGTTCCTAGAGCAAGTCCAGCAGAAGTGGCGGCAGCCGCAGCAGCTGCCACAGCAACAGCGATGGCTATAATGACTGAGATACCAAAATCCCTTTTTGCTCTCATGGGTAGAAAATTCCACTCACTATGATTTAAGGTCACTGGGACTGGAATGAATTTTGGAATCCTGGCAATCACAGCCAGAGGAAATAATGAAGCATCCCAACAACTAGACACATAACACTCTTGGTTAGCACAGTTAAGGACCTCCGTATCATTATTATTAGTAGTAGTAATGTTAATATTAAACTTAGAACTGTTGGACAGAATGAACACAAACAGAGACGTGACACATATGGGAGTAGGGGGGAAAGACTGATAAAAGGAGGAGTAATTGGCCATGCATCTTGTATAACTATAAGCAGGGGTATCAATTCCCTCTACATATGCTTGCATAATTCTGCACCTCTGTGAAGAGATAGAAGGCTGCCTCCCTGTATCATACTAATCAGACTAATGTCCATACAAGCAGATGCACTACAAAGAGACCACGCGGAAAGAGGAGAATAGTCATTGGTAGCAAAATTAGCATCTACAGCGGCATATGTATATGATGCATTTGAATTTCTTAAAATTTTATTAACAGATTCCCAATCTATGGCAAATGGCCCAAAGGAAAAGTAAGGAGTCACCTTATAAGCCGTAACATCTCCTTGACACCTATCCCATTTGATAGATCCAACATTGCCATAAGAAATTGGTGTACAAGTGGGACCCCACCTAGGCTGTTGTGTATAATTTACACTACCAATGGCCTTGGTTATATTTAAAGCAAGGCCATAGTATTCCTTTCCTTGATAATACCCATAAGAAAGATTCCAATTGGAAGCAAGCTGCACACAGGGCAAGGCACCATTGGCGGTTTTTAAGGTGGCTATCCAGAGGAAGCAAAGACTACCCCTTAACTTGAAGTTTAGACTGGTATTAAGTGGGTTTACAGTGGAATCAGCCGGTAGGTAAGGGATACCTAGAAGTTCTGTATTAGGAAATAATTGAGGGAAAATTCGTGTGTCATGAGTGATAGGCAAAGGAATAGGCCATGCGGATAGCAGTCCCCAGAATTTATCCCCAAAAGTTTTAGGAAGGGTCAATAGCAGTAGGCTTACCACCATCACCATCATTTTGTGTTTAGGTGCCATTTTCTTTCTTATGGATAGTCCTTACCAGGCGCTCCGGGACCCAGATAGGTTGTTGTTGGTCCTGAGGAAAAACACAAACAGATCCTTGCCTCCAAATTAATACTGGATCAGGTCCTTTCCAGGACCCAGTCAAGCTGTCTTTCCACATTGCTTGTGGATGGCCACCAGACTTTCCACTAAAATGTCTATCAGTTGCAGTACGGCCCATAGCATCCAAATTTAAAAAATTGAGGGTGAATAAAGCAAGGTTAAGTCTGTTCTTGGGAGGGGTTAATGCCCTACACCCCATTTTTGTTTAATTGAGCAGACTTTTAATGTTTGATTAGCCTTTTCCATGATAGCTTGTCCTTGTGGATTGTAGGGCAATCCTGTAGAAGGATAGATATTAAACTTTGAGCAAAACTGTTGAAATGAAGAAGAAGTATACACAGGCCCATTATCTGTTTTAAATGATTTTGGCCTTCCCATAGTAGCAAAGGCTTGAAGGCTATGACTGATTACATCTTTTGTCTTTTCCCCTGTATGGGCGGTAGCAAATATATATCCTGAGTAGGTATCTACAGTTACATGTACAAATCTTAAAGTACCAAATTCGGGGTGATGGGTGACACCCATCTGCCATAGATGATTTGGAAGGATTCCTGTAGGATTGACTCCAAAATGAGGAACAGATAATGAGGTACACAGGCAGGACACTGTTTTACTATATTTCTGGCTTGTTCTTTTGTAATTATATTTTATTTTGAAAGTAGTAGCACTGACATGAAAATCTTTATGGAAATTAATTGCTTCTTGTACAATATTAAACACATGAGGATCACGAGTAGCTGAGTCTGCAGTAGAATTTCCTTGAGCTAAAGGCCCAGGTAAGCCTGAAAGTGCTCTGATATGGCTTATATATAAAGGTTCTTTGTGAGCCCACAGAAGAGTTTGTACTTGATGAAAGCATTGTTGTAAGGTAGATTGAGGACTAATGGGTCCAGCTGTCTCAAGCTGGGGCACAAGCTGGGCAATATAGAGACTGTCAGTATAAATATTTAAAGGTTTCTCAGGAAATGTTTGTAAGGCAGTTATAAATGCTTCCAGTTCAGTTTTTTGAGCAGACTTATGAGAAGTAATAATAGTCTGTACTATATCAGAAACTACTGTAACTGTACTGGAGGAGGAACAATCTGTAAGATTGTATTTGCTGCTGGGATAGGTTGAGCCTTAACAACCTGAGGGAAAATAACAGGATGTCTTTTGAAGAAGCTGACAATAGGTGAACTTGGCAAGTGATTATCAAATGTGGCCATGGTGGAACAATAGACAATTGTCCAATCTTTATTATTGTTAACTAGTATTTCAATCTGTTTTGCAGTGTATGGGACAATAACTGTATGAGGATGAACTCCAAAAACTCGAAGGGCTGTCTTAAGTCCTAATGTAACTAGATTTGCTACCATCACAGGATATGGGGAAACAACATTTTTGGGGGACATTGGCAAATGGATCCATATTAGGGGTCCAGTTTGCCACAATAGACCTGTAGGAGTTTATTCAGAATCTAACACTATGAGGCTAAAAGACAAGGATAGATCAACTCTATCTCTAGGAGCATTTTCTAAAGTTTGTTCTACTAACCTCAAGGCTTTTCTATTTCAGGAGTTAAATTTCTGGGGGATGTAGGGTCTGAATCTCCTTGGAGAATATCAAACAGAGGCTTAAGTTGACCTGTGGTGATTCCCAAATTTGACCTTACCCAATTTATATCACCTAATAATTTTTGGAAATCATTTAGAGTCTTAAGCTTTTCCGTGGCTAATTGAATTTTTTGTGGCCTAACACAGGTATCTAATATTTGATGTCCTAGAAAGGTAATAGGGCTGCAGGTTTGCACTTTTTCTGGGGCCACATATAATCCCCATTTTTCTAGGGTTTTAATAATATCATCAAATACCCCTAATAAGGTCTCCTGTTCCCTATGAGCTGAAAGAATATCATCCATATAATGGAGACAATAAAGTTCTTTACAATTTTGTCTAATCTGTGATATAGCCTGGCCAATATATATTTGACTCATAGTGGGACTATTTGCCATTCCCTTGGGAAGGACCACCCATTGGTATCTAGTATTAGACCCTTCATTATTTAAAGAAGGAACAGAAAAGGCAAATCAGGGGCTATCCTCGGGATGCACAGGAATGGAAAAGAAACAATCTTTTATGTCTATAGAGGTGATATGATAATGTTTTGGAATAGCAGCTAATGAGGGGAGACCCAGTTGCACTGGGCCCATAATCTGCATACTGGAATTTATGGCTCTCAGATCTTAGAAGAGTCGCCATTTCCCAGACTTCTTTTCTATGACAAAAAAGGGTGTATTACAAGGGGAAGTGGAAGGAATGATATGATTTTCCTTCAATTGTTGATTAACTATTTCCTGGGCTGCCTCTATATTTTCTTTAGAAAGGGGCCACTGGGGGACCCAGATAGGATTATTGGATTTCCATGTTATCGTTAATGGTTCAGTGGCCCCTCCAGAAAACCCAGTCCCTTAGTCCCTGTTTGTCCTTTGGCTTGAATGGGGCAGGTAATACCTTGTAAATTCTTGCCTAGTCCTTTTCCAGGGATATAACCTTGTCCCACCATGACTGGTAAAATGGTTGGGTTTAGACAGAAAATATTTTGTTCAACTGAGGAAGAAATGACAACATCCATCTGTGTTAAAATGTCTCTTCCCCAAATAGTGACAAGCAAGTGAGCTAATACATAAGGTTGGAATGTCACCCTTTTCCCATCAGGGTCCTCCCAAGATAATACAGCTGAACTTTGTAATGGGGTTTGGGTAAATCCAAGTCCCTGTAAGGTAGTACTGGATGCTGTAACAGGTCATGATTTGTTCCAGTCCTTCTGTCTTATAATAGAGATGTCAGCACCCATGTCTATTAGACTCTCTATGGGAGTACCATTAACTTTCAATTTAAGCATGAGTCTATTTTTTGTTGATTGTGCCCAAAAGACACCTGATCCTGCGGATCCAAACCCATTGTTTCCTCCAGTCCTTTGTGAACTGGAAAAAGCCCCATGATGACTTGGCAATATCAATATTTGTGCTATTTTATCTCCTGGAGAAACAGTAGATACCCCTCGAGGGGAAGATAACATAATCTTTATTTCCTCAGTATAATCAGAATCAATGACTCCTGGAAATACTTGTAATGCTGACAGAGTTGTGGAACTCTGCTCCAACAATAACCCTACTGTGCCCTCAGTGAGTGGTCCATGTATGCCCGTGGGGACCACTTGTACTCCCATCTCTGCTGTTAAAACGAGTTGGGCGGAGGCACAGAGGTCCAATCTCCCGCTCCCTGATGTTCCTCAGGATGAGGAGATAGTTGGAAAGGATTGTGAGTGGGGATCTGTACTATGGAATTCTGAAAGGCCCCATATACTTGAGGGCCCTGGGTTGGGCCCCCCTGGCCATTTTTTGACTGGGTAGGAAGAGGATTTCTCTCTATGTCAAATCTTGATGTACAAAATCTCGCCCCGTGCCTTCCTTTTCAGCACCGGGTACATAGACGTGGGGCAGGTTGATTTGTCCCTTGTTGTTCTCCAGTCTTAGGTGTTCCCCTGGACTTTAATCCTATGGGTCCTTCAGAGCAATTTCTTCTGAAGGTGCCCTTCTTGCCCACACTTAAAGCATATTATTCCTTTAGCTCTTGATTGCCCCTGATTTGGCCCATGAAGAGCAGTAGCTATTACTTGTCCTGTAATGATTGCATCATTGATATCCCTGCAGACCTTTATATAAGTACCTAAATCTTTATTTTTCCATGGTCTTATAGCTTCTTTACACCATTTATTTACTTGCTCATAAGCTAATTTCTTTATTAAGGGCATAGCTTGTTCTGTATCCCCAAATACTCTAGCAGCAGTTTGGATTAATCTATCAACAAAATCTGCAAATGGTTCGTTACTCCCCTGAATCACCTTGGACAACTGCCCCTGTAAATCTCCTGTCCCTTGAATTAACTTCCAGGCTTTAGTGGCAGCAGCAGCAATTTGTGTGTACACTCCAGGATCATAAATAATCTGCTATTGAATACCTTCATAGTTTCCTTCTCTGTTAACATTTCTACATTTCTTTGGGGGAAATCCTGCGGCAGCATTATGGCATGCCATTTCCAATGAGGCTTTCTGCCATGCAGTTTTCCACACTAGGTACTGCCCCCCTGTTAGCACAGTTTTACATAACCTTTTCCAATCTTCCAGCACTAGATTTAACCCCGATACTTATTCCAACATACTAATTGTAAATGGGAACTGTGGACCGTATGTAGCCACTGATTCCTTAAAATTTTTTACTGTTTTGAAATCCAGAAGTTGGTGGAATATTTGTCTATTTTGTCCTCTAGTACAGGGAAGAATTGTGGGACTGCTGAGGTTTCCTTAAGGGGGGTTTCTTCTCTCTGTGGTGAAAAACTCATCTGATTTATAGCATGAGCTAACCCCTCCCAAGGGTACTTTGAGGGATATAGGGGGCAGGGTGCTTGGGGGGGAGCTGCTGCCTCCAGGAAGGGATTGGTATTCCTTCCCGATATAACTGATGGAGGCGACCGTGTCCTTGATGCTCTTTCTAATTCTTCTCCAGTAAGCCCCTCCTCCTCTTCTTTCTCTTTATGAGAAGTTACACTTAGTTGTTCCTTTATCTCTTCCAGACACATATTTCCTTCTTCTACTAAAATTTTACTCTGCCTTTCTCAGATGTTAAACACTCCTTAATGAGCTGCCACATGGGAAAAGTACCTCTAGGCAATGGGGATTGCTTTTCTGCTTTGATAAAATCCTCTTTATTATGTTCCCATTGTGGAATATTTAGGATTCCCTCTTCCAAATACCAAGGACTAACCTTGGCCAGTGTGGTTACATATGCTGTTACTGTAGATCATTTTGTGGCAGTTCCATTACCCTTAAGTACATCTTGTATGATTCCTATCATTTGATTTCTTGACACTTGTGACCCCATCCTGGGTATTGTAGACTCCCTTCACCGGGGTTATGTGGCCTCCCTTTACTGGGGTTATGTAGACTCCGTTCACCAGGATTATGAGGCCTCCCTTTACCGGGGTTATCCTACAGTTTTCCTATAGCTTACCTAAAGTTACCTAGTTTTCCTATAGCTTTCCTTAAGTACTTAGTTTTTCTATAGTTTACCTTAAGTTACTTAGTTTTTCTATAGCTTATCTTAAGTTATTTACCTGGGAGGACACAGAAGGAGAAAAATGTTCCCCATATGGGCAACCACTTGTTCTGTCCAGTGGAACCGGCATGGAGAAAGGAGACACCACCAATCTTTAGTTGACGAGATTTATTGTGTCCTCCCTGTTTTCCTGCCTCCTTTGTTCTACCCCTATCTCCCTTCTTCTCCCCTCTCCCTCTCTCCTCCCTCAGACTACTAGCTTATCAGCCAATTATAGCAAAGCTTTCTCTCATGCAGGAGAGCATGCAGAGGAAAGTCAGCATAGCACTATATGAATCATGAGCTGTCCACGTGTGGCATGATATTAGATAGCCAATCCTAGAGCCTGGCGTTAACATGTCATAAGTCTCCAAGGAACTAGTAAGCAAGCAACCTATTTGGGTACTTCCTTATTTTGGTAGCCAGTGCCCTTTGGCACTGCCAGGCACCATCTTGTCCAAGACATCCCTCAACACAAGGTCTAACAAAGGCTGGAGAGGACAAGGTCTTTATTAGGGAACTTTAACATTGTCCAGGTTATCAGAAATGTAAACACAACATTTAACTCTTAATGTCATTGATATCCCCAGAAAATATATTTAAGCTGCTTTATTGGTATGACCTGTGTTTAGTAAAGATCTATATATTTCTGTTACTAGCAAACACAGATTAAGCCTACCTGTGTCTGTAGGCCTTAAACTGACTAAAAACTTCTGACTCTGGCAGTTTCTCTTGGTAGTTATCAGGCACATTTGCTTAAGAATCTCTTTTGTAGCTTCCAGGCTTTATTCTAGTGGGCTAACACAAGTGTATATTTTAAGTTACATTTAACTATTATTTCTTTTAAGTGCCCTAGAATGGCTATATTTTGGTTTTAACTGTTTTTTAGGTGTCTAAGATCAAGCTGGTCAAATTGGTCTGTTCCCATCTTGTTAAAGAGTCAGCTGAGTTCCCACAGGGTTCACTCATAGGGAACTTGAGAGCAGTTTCTTAGCTTTAGTGCTGTTCATTAGGCAGGATCTCCTCCATGAGTTGGCTTCCCTTGGAACCATCAGGGATGTCTCCCTTTTCCAATGACCCTCCTCTGCAGCAGGTGCACTGATTGGCTTTTTATTCTCTAGTGGTCTCATCAACCTCCCTGACTGGGATGTCATGTGACCCAGAGTTGAACCTGCTGGGCTCTCCTGTGGTCTCTGTAGAGGAGACTCACCATGTACAAGCTGGTGCAAACCATGAGGGCCACAAACACCAGATCATGAATCAAGATGACCCTTATAAATATCCCTGAGTTCTGGTTTCCAAAATGCCTGGTTTGACAGTATGGATGAGCATAACCACAAAGAACTAGAGTGAAATTCCTCCTGACTGTGAAAGTTTCAATTGTGTGGATGTAAATGAGCATGCTGAGGACCCAGGAGCAAAGGAAGGAGGGACAAGTCCATGTGGGGAGATTAAATTCAGCCTTGCCCACTTAGAGTTACTGGGACTGACAGTGATGACAGCAAATGCACTCAGGAGAGAGGTGGTGCAGATGGAAACACCCCAGGCCACTCTGTATATGTACAAGACTGCTTTGCAACCAACATCATCCCAAAATCATCTTCCTCAAAGGATGATGTGATATGTGGTATCAATGTGAATGTGATCATCAAAGTATTGGCCAAGGTGAGGTGGGAAAAAATGGGATCCATAAGCTTCTTTACATGACACTGCACTAACAAGGTGTGCATATACAACAGGAAGAGGAATGAGCTCCCAGGAATGCCAAGGGACAGCTGAGAGATGAGAAAATTTCAAAGACTGTGTCTCTTGGAAACATTTTCCTCTTATTATTGCCTTGTTTTGCTCAGGACAGAATCCAGGTCTTCATGCATGCTGGGCAGGTGCAGGAACATTGAGCTACACCCACAGCCCAGGAACCTAATCTTAATTATGACAGAGAAGTTTTAGTGATTGAAACTAGGCCTGCAATGAAAAATTAGTAATTATTTAGAATTATTTTTAAGACATAAGAAGAAGAGCATGATCCCTCTAATAGACCACATTGTGTACTTCTTTTGGGAGTTTTCATGGCACATTCCCTTCATCCAAGACAATGACCATTAAACACTTACCTGACACAGTGTTTCCCAACTGGGGAATTTTAATCTCCCAGCCTACCCCTCAGTCAAAGAGCAATTATCTGAGTGAGACATTAGTGGTTCTCAAAACTTATGCAGAACTACTGACATGCAGAAGGTTGAAGCCAAGATTGCTGCTCAATGCCAAACAGTCACCTAACCTTTGACAGGGATCAAGAATTCACAATAGTGAAAGCACTCATCTCTGTTATCACTGGTGAAGGGAAATCTGGATCTTCACATACAAAAAAATGATATTGGATCCTTTCCTATCTTCACAAAAAAACTTCTCTTCAATAGGATTAATGATGTAAATGTAAGATGTCCCATCATGATTTCTGGACAAATCATTAAAAATGAAAACCCTTGTGTAAGCTCGGCAGGCATAGTTAGTGACCAAATTAAGTCAGACAGAAATCGGGCGGAGCAAATTTATTGGAATTTGGCTCTTGGGCGAAATTCCAAGACCCCCGGGGTACATCTCAAGTAGGGAACCAAAGAAAATCTTACATGGTCCTGGCTGCCCAGGGGTTTTATAGGCCAGGGGTGGGAGGGGGTCCTGCTGAGTGAAAGGTGGATATGAAGGATTGGTGGGATTTTCTAGCTCCCTTGATGGTCACCTTTGGTGGACTGGCCTTTGTTCCAGATGCTCAGCTCTGCCCCCTTCAGTTGCCTAAATTTCCGACCTAACATCCCGACCATTTTGGTGACAGGATGCTGGAGTCCATCTGGCTACTTCCTGCATGTTAGGGGGCTTCATGTGGAGAAAAACATTCAGGTTCTATGTTGGTAGGGAGGCGGCTATAGGAGTGTAGGAACATCTGGTTGTGTGACACCCTGGCAACCTCACTTTCTTGGTTCCAGGCAAACCTGAGAATAAAGGGAGCAATCATTCACAAATATTATCACAAATAGGGGAATAAGGGTAGAGATCAGCCAGGTGACTAGAGTGGAGTTCAGCCATCATAGCCAGTGGTCATTTGATTCTTCTTGCTTCAGCCTTTTATTTAGACATATGAGAGTTTCAATGTTGCTTTCATTAGACTGGTTTCATTGATGCAGCAACAACATTCTCTTAGGAAGAGGTGTGTTCCCCCTTTGTCTGCTCTCAGATCTAGTGCTCAATGGCTCTGCAAGGAAACTTGAGCAATAAATGTTATTTATCTTTGCAGGGATGTCAGGGGGGCAGCAGATGCCTCTACTGCCTTTTGGAGTTGCTGTTCTAGCTTTTGGTTGGCAGTGACTGCATGACAAAGTCCTCTTGTTATTATAAACTGTGTTTAGTAGAGATCTCTATATTTCATTGACTTAGGACTAGATAATCATACTGGCAAGCATATATTAAGCCAACCTATATAGTTTAGGAGGATCTGTAGGCCTTAAACTGACTAAAATCTCCTGATTTTGGCAGTTTCTCTTGATAGTTAGAAGGTACATCTGCCTAATAATTTCTCTCTTGTAGCTTCCAGTCTTTATTTATTCTAGGGGGGTTAACACAAGTGTACATCTTAGGTTGCATTTAACTATTGTTTCTTTTAAATGCCCAAGAATGGCTATATTTTGGTTTTAACTGTCTTACTAGGTGTCTAAGTTCAAACTGGTCAAATTGACCTGTTACTGATTTTTCTTGGCCTCTGTATTTAATCTCAATCTCTAAATTTGATCTTAACCATCCAGCAAGCTAGTCTTACCAGACATAAAGTGAGAGTGCTGGGCTTTAACTTCAATGTCTATGACTTTACAGTTATTTACCCCCTTTTATCTAATTGGGGTTTACATTATCTGTCCTATCAGTGATGCCTTACTATTTCAAGTTAATTTACAGTGCTTGCTCTTGTAGCAGTACTTCTGCAAAAATTAATCAGGCAACAGTTAGAGTTTACAAGGAAAATACAAAATGGAATCACCAACAGTAAAACATTCAGTTTGTGCAATAGGTATCCTGAATTTTGGCTCAGTAATTCATTATATTCCCTGTTTGAGACCACAATAATCTTTAAAACAAATATCAAACTTTTGAACACAACTTTAAATGAATTAAAGTCTGGCTTACTTTGGAGTCATTCTAACATGCAGCAGGGTGAAGCAGAGCCTTATTTCAAGTAAGGTGGGGCTTTTCACAAAATACAGATTTTGAAGATTAAGCAAAGATCAGATGGGGCTCTGTTCTCTGATGGAAATGCAGTTCTAAAGAGTTATGTTAGCAATATTTATATATGTCCTATTATCAGGTTGAAGAGTATGTAAGCATTATTCTTTGTTTTCAGGAAAGTTACAGAGACTAGGACATCTATGAAACTTTTCACAGCTGCAAAGTGCAATGTTAGCAGCTCTGTGTAACTTTCAAGGAAGTCCACTGTCCAAAGTCACTGTAAGGCAGACAGGAACCAGAGAAGGGAACTGAGAAAATACTGGTTATCTGTCAAAGGAATTCCTTCCTGCCCAAGAACTGTGCCTGAGATCAATGTCAGAGCTGATAGGATTCCTGCACAGAACCTCCCCAGTAAGGATACTGCCACATCAGTTAGGCATCTTGTGCCCCTGCACAGGAACATTCCTAGGTACCAGGCTACAGCCTGTCTCAAGTACATGTAACTAACTTAGTTATATGCAAACTTGTTGAAATTTGCTCTTTACTTACACAGACTTTCTTAGCACTTACTTTGACCCTTATATATTCCATCACACAGGAACTTTACTTACACAGATTTTCTTAGCACTTACTTTGACCCCCATATATTCCATCACACAAGAACTTTCTTACCTAGAAACATTCTTTTCCATTCTACTGAATACATTCCCATACTCAGAACCTTCTGTTTTTATTTCCTGTCTGGTGAGCACTTTGTGGTGAAAAGTTCACGTTCCTTCCTTATAGTTCAATGTGCGTGAGCGATCATGAAGGCATATTTGGAATCTGTATAGAAGTTGACTTATTTACATATGGACAAAATTAGAGCCCTGATCAGAGCAAAGAGTTCAGCCTTTTGGGAAGTGGTCCCTTCTGGAAGGCAATTGGATTCCAGAACTGAGGCGGTGGTGACAACTGCATAAAGCGTCTCTACAGTGTCCATCGGGAACCAGCACAGAACTGCCATCTACAAAAATGGTTAGGTTAGGTGAGGGGAGTGGGTAATTGAAGAGGTCTTCATCAGGTGAATGTAGCATCTTAAGCACCTGTGCGAGTGGAAGGGATTTACAGTTTTAAGAGGTCCTGCAGTTCATGGGTGAAAAACACAGTTATTGGTTGAAGTAGGGTGAGTTTTAGAGCTTCCTTAATTAATTCAGCTGCTATTGCCAGTGCTCGGAGACATGGTAGCCACCCACAAACCGTGGAATCAAGCTTGGAGAGATGCCACCAGTCTGTGAGAAGGTCCAGTTGGTTGCATGAGGAGGCCGGTGGCAACACCCTGTTTTTCATCCATGAAGAGGTGGAAAGGATGGTTAGGGTTGAGGAGAGAGAGAGCAGGGGAGGATATAAGAGCATCCCTGAGCTTGTAAAAAGAGTTAGTTATCATCTCGGGGGAGGTAAGGGGCCTATGTGGAGTCTCCTTTACTGCCTGATATAGGAGTTTGGCAAGGAGTGCAAAATTAGGGACCCAGTGTCTGATAAAAGCAGCCAAACCCAGGAAGGAGAGAATGTAATCTGCCATTTCTGGCAGCTGTAAGTCATGCAGGGCTTGGATTCTGTCTGTTATGAGACTCTTAGAGGTAAGAGTGAGGAGTATGTCCAAATATGTGACTGAAGGGGCGGTGAGCTGGGCTTTGGCTGGAGAGACTTGATAGCCTGGAGACCCCAGGAAGTTACGGAACTGGGTAGTGTGAGTCTGGGAGGCCTTGAGGGATGGGCTGCATAGGCGGAGGTCATCCACAGGTTATAGAAGTGTGCTACCTCCCAAGTCACAAGTAGCCAAATCCTGAGCTAAGGCTTGCCAAAAAAGGTGAGGATTGTCCTGGAAGCTTTGGGGTAAAATTGTCCATGTCAGCTTTTGAGACCTAAAGGATGTAGGATCCTCCCATGTGAAGGCAAAGAGGTGACAGAAGTCAGGGTGAAGGGGAACTGTAAAGAATGCATCTTTGAGACCCAGGACTGTGAAGTGGGTGGTAGAAGGGGGGATGTGGGAAAGAAGGGTGTAAGAGTTAGGAACCACGGGGTGGGTGGGAATAACTGCCTCATTAATTAGATGGAGATCCTGGACCAAGTGATTAGCTTGAGTTCTCAGTTGGATATGGACTGGCTTGTGGTGGGAGGCTATGACTGGCTTGGAAATGTTCTAGACTTGGGGGTCAACAAGGTCTGGGGCAACGGTAGGGTAGGTGGTGTGGGGGTGCTAGAGAATGCATTAAACAGAGGTAGAGGAAGGTGAGCACTAGCAGTGTGCCAGGGAAGGAACTGTCGGGTGGATCCTAGGAGTTAAAGAACATCTTTTCCTAGGAGGGGAACTGGACAGGTCGGGGGAATAATGAGGAGTGAGTGTGTACAAGGATGTCCCTCCAGGGCACAGGCTAATCTAGCTATTCTGCTTGGGAAGGAGGATTTTCCATCAATTCCCATAACCTAAACCTGGGAAGGAAATAAAGGCTTAGAGTGGGCAGGCAAGACAGAATAGGTGGCCCCTGTGTCCACAAGGAAAATTATGGACTTACCCGCTACCTGGAGCTTTTACCTTGGGCCTGGCTAGGGTTATAGGGGTTCTTGAGTCTGGGCTCCTTCAGTCTTCTGCGAATCCCAAAAGCTTATTGGAAGGGACTGCCTGGCTGGCCACACCTCTGTGTAGAGTTGCTGGGGAGGGACAGGCCATAGGGCAGTCACTCTTCCAGTGTCCTGCTTGTTTGCAGGCAGGACACAGCCTGGTAGGAGGCCGTGGATTTGGACATTAATGAGCCCAGTGACCTTTGCATCTGCACTTGAAGCAAGCCCCTGGTGGAGAAGATTGATGGTCCCCCTTTGAATCTCTTGCTGGAGCTGCAGGCTGCAGGGCAGCTACCAAGGCTTGGGATTGGAGTGTCACCTTTTTCTGTAAATGAGCTTGCCTGGCCAATTTGGTGGATTCCTCTCAGGCATTATAGACTTTGAAGGCCATTTTTACCAGATCTTGGATAGGGATTTGAGGGCCCTCCTCAGCTCATTTGAGCTTTTACTTATATTAGGAGCTGATTGAAAAATGAAGGAGGTTGCTAGCACTGTAGCCCCAGAGGGAGAGTCAGGATCCAGTTTGGTATATCTAGTAAGGGCCTCCGTAAGGCAGTTAAGAAACAGAGCTGGATTCTCATCTGGATTCTGGGTAATTTCCCTCAGTTTATCAAAGTTTACCACCTTATTAGAGACTGCTTGCATGCCTGCTATGAGATATTGGACCATGCAAGCACAGTAACGGTGGTCTCACTGGCCTTTCTGATAGTTCCAGTTTGGTTCAGTTATTGGAACCTACCCCTGCTGGTAAAGTTATGTCCATTAAATGGGCTTGGTCAGCGTGGCCTTGTGCTGCTAGTTGGATATGGGAAGTGGAAGAAAGAATAATATGAACATTATGTTAGATGAGACTATAAGTTTGGGAAAGATATTTAAATTTCTTAATGTAAGTAGAGGAATCTGCAGAGAAAGACCTTAAACGAGAATGGAACTTGGATTTGCATAACCCCCTTTGCACCAGCTACCTCCCAGAGAGGATAAAGAAGCTTTGGGTTAGGCAGTGGGAGAGTCTGATAAAATCACATGTTAGTGCTGACAGAAGAGGAGGGGACAGACTGGGCGGAGGGACTTTCTGAAGGAGGAGGTGGGAGGGGAAGTTGGAGGGCTCTGGGGAGGGATTTTCATTCATGGGAGAAGGGGTCAGATTTCCAGGAAGAGGACAGGAAGAGGAGGCGGAATTCTGGTCAGAGCTTGGGGGGCGGGGTTTGGGACTGCTCTGGGGAGGAGAATTTGGGTGGTGGAACAGGTAGAAGAAGGGCTGGGGTGAGTGCCAAATTCCAAAAAGAAAGCTTGCAAATGGTTGTGAGTGCATTTTGGTGGCCATCTTGAGATCTCAAACATACTGAGGCTTGGCCAGGGTTGAATAAAAAACTAGACACTTTTCTGCTTTAAACCAATAGCTGCCCAAGTCGGTGAGAATTTGAAAGTCAAGAATGCCCTCTAGTGGCCATCTTGAGCCATTATCTAGAATCTACTGAGGCCAGGCTATGGTGGAATAAAAAACTAGCCGCTTATGGCTTAAGTCTTGGGGGAGTCCCAGTTTAGTAAAATTACGGCGGAAACAACCCAAAGGAGTTTTGGGGTCCGATGAGTCCTGGTATTTCCCATTAGCCATCCAATGTCACCCAGACAGATATGCTGGAATCAGAAGAGGCTTCCCAATTCTGACTCCTGCACACTGGAAAATGGCAGACGGGCCAAAACCCAAGATGTCTCTCGACTTTTGGGGGTCCAAAAATGCAATAAACTGGGGGCTAACTGGAGGCTGGAATGTCTTCACAGCAACCAGATCCCAAACAGGGTGGTGGCGGGGTCTGTGTGGCACCCAGGACAGATCTCCTGCAGAACAGAGGGTATAAATTGGAACAGCGAATGGGGAAAAACCCTAGGGAACTTACCATGCTTTGAAGCAGGATGGAGCAAAATTAAGCAGAGCTGAGTGGGACAGAGTGGAATCTCCTGGTTCTTCTGAGGAGGGGGTGGGTCTCAACCCCGAGGTGGGGGAGCCCGAAAAAAAAATACCCCTCCTGGGTTTTGGCACCAAATATAAGTTCAGTGGGCACAGTTAGCAACCAAATAAAATCAGACAGAAATTGGCTGGAGCAAGTTTTATTGGAATTTGTCTCTTGGGCGAAATTCCCAGACCCCCGGGGTACAGCTCAAGTAGGGACCCAGAGAAAATCACATGTGGCCCTGGCTGCCCAGGGTTTTTATAGGCTGGGATGGGAGGGAGTCCTGCTGAGTGACAGGTGGATATGAAGGATCAGTGGAATTTTCTAGTCCCCTTGATGGTCACCTTTGTTGGGCTGGCCTTTGTTCCAGCTGCTCAGCTCTGCCCCCTACAGTTGCCTAAATTTCTGACCTAACACCTTGACCTATTTTTTATTAATTATGACAAAAAAACTAGAGGTGACAGAAAAGTAAGCATGTAGGACCACTTCAAACTACAATGTTACTGCCTTATTAGAAAACAATAAATCAAAAATGCAAACTTATTCTGAAAAGGTGTTCACAAACCCTGTATCAGATGGGGGCTAATTCCAAAATATGTAAAGGACATCATACAAAACATCAAAACATCAAAAACAAAATAACTTTATTTCAATAGACATGACATGAATAGATAATTTTTATGAAGCAGTTCTTTAAATGGCCAAAGGCAAATGAAGCAGTGATCTACCTCACTAATCATGATATAAATGAAAATCAAAATCACAATGAGATGTACTTGCTTTGAATGACTACTATGATAAAGCAAGAGACACAAGTAATGGTTGAGATGGGAATAAAAGGAACCTCATGGATCCTGTGGATGGGGATTAAATGGAGCAATCTTCATGGAAAATCGGGTGGAGTTGGCTCAAACCTTTGCACCTGGAATGACCATGTGATCTGGCAATCCCACCTCAACACACACAGAGAAACTGAAATCAGTCTTTCAAAGGTGTCTGCCTCCCACGTTAACTTTGGTTTTGTTTATAAAACCAATATATACAGACAACTTACATGTCCACCAACAAACACGAGAATGAAATGATTGTGATGTGTGGACGGATAGGTACTATGTACACATGCATACGCACACAGAAACACACACACACAGAAGCACACACACACACACACACACACACACATATTCAGTGAAATATTATTCTTTCACATGCAGGAAGAAATTTTCAACTGTGACAACATGGATGAAACTGGAATACATTGTATTAGTAAAAGCAGACAGAAAGGGAAATATTGTGTGATATCACCTGTATATGAACCCTAAAATTGTTGAATTTAGAGAAACAGATAGAGAAGTGGGTGCCAGGAGCTGGGTTCTGGGGACTGGGGACATGGTATCAACAGGTACAAAATTTCATTCACTGGAGCAGGAGGTTCTGCATGTCCTACATAATGTATGATGAGAAGATGGTATTAAGGTATGATGTACCTAAGTCACTGTGGTGAAAAGTGATCCAAAATACTCTCAACACACAAATACATATTGATTCATCAACAAACTTGGTTTTTTGTGGTGATTTCACAGTGAACACCAAGTCAACACATTCTTTAAACTAAAAAATTGTCAGCTAGACCTCAATTAACTTGGAATAAATCTGTGCAAAGAAAATAAATGAAAGAGACAAAACTGAAGGCAGAGATTGCATGGCTGAAAAATTACACATCCCACGTTTGTGCTGTCTGAAAGATTCACAGCTTATAGACAAAAGAGCATGGGTCAACGCAACAGCAGGGTAGCTCTTCAGCAGAGAGCTGGCATGTCCAAGTGGAACTGAGATCAGTGGTCTTAAGCACCATCACACCTGCTTCATAAGAAGCAGTGAAGGAGATACAGAAACTTTAAAGAGAAACATGATTACAACTACAGACTGACTTATCAAAACCGTGTCACCTTCAATAATGTTGGAGAAATGTGCTCAAAGAGACAGAATTTCTGGATATGAAGACAGCCATTGTGTTGAAACACTCACCTTAAATTTGAGTCTTTAACACATGTGGTATCTATTTTAATGATATAAACAAACGGACAGTTAATGGACCACAGTGGGAGTTTCTGACCAAAGTCTAGTGTGATCAACAGAACAGGCACACATGTCAGGATATAACAAGTCCATCAGGTCGATTCACACCACCTAAATGCTATGAACAGCACCACACCCATAGTCACTGAGAGAGCCCAGTTTTCTCCTGAAGCATGTGAGAAGCAGGGCAGAAATGTGCCCATGCAGCCAGCCCTGAAGTGAGGGCCACCAAGTACAAGAGCTCATGTGACATGGAACTCATCTCAAGACCATAACTCCATGCCATAAAAGACAAAGAGTAAAAACCTGATCCCTCAATATGTTCAAAACATGGACACCTTTTACAAAACACCTGGTGAATACAACTCTATTACGGAAAGGACCTTGGATGTGCCTTCCAGAAGGAAAAGTGAACATTAGATAAGAAACTTGGGAAAAAGATGGCATTAGAACAGGAATAGCAGATGGAGTCCTGAAAAAGGAGGGAGATAATTTCTAGGAAGTGAAACTGAATAACATCAACAGATCACAGTAGAGAGGAAATGTACAGTCAAACTCAGTGCCTTGTAAAGAATACTGCATTTAGTAAAGAATGTGGCAAAGCTTTTAGTTAGTCAAACTTCAGGTCTTTCTTATCACCAGATAATTCATACTGGAGAAAAGCCATACAAATGAGAATGTGGCAAAGTTTTAAATCAAGGATCAAGTCTTATTTGACACCAGAGACTTCATACTTGAGAAAATCCTGACAAGTAGGTTAAAAGCACATATTATGAGATCACACATTACTGATCACCAGAGAATTCATAGTGTAAAGAAGACCTACTATTGTAAAAAAAAATTGTGCCAAAATTTTTACTCAAAGCTCTACATTTTTAATAAAAATATCAATGATATTGTACTAGTGATTGAACCCTACAAATATAGAGAATGTGACACAGCTTTTAATTAAAGGTCACACCTTACAAATTTCCAAAGATTTAATATTCAAGAGAAGCCCTATGCATGCCAAGAAATGAAAAAATCATATTTTCAAAACCAAATGCATATAATATCTGTAGAAAACCCTCTGATATACATGCCTTACATATCAGCAAAATGTTTATTATTGAGAAAAATGTTGACATGTGATAAGGTTAGCAACTCATTATGCTCCATGTATTTGTGAATATGAGACTTGTCAGAGAATTTCTGTTTGTAGAGAATGTAACAGTTGCTTATAATTTGCTGTGAATCATTAGTTGATATGATAGAAATAAAGTAACTTGCAGATATCAGCATAGTGCAGGTAGTTTATCCCTGAGAAACTATTTGTTTATTACAAATCAAAAATTAATAAATATACTCAAGTACTATGGCAATATAAAAAAAAAGAAAGAATACTACATTTAGCAGCCACCTCGTGAGACTTCCCACTGCCCAGTGGGAAGGCACCACAGTGTCAGGTGTACAGTGTGAGAAAGAGCAATTGAGAAACTGCAGATGTGTGTGAGAAGATGATGTTGTGATTGCCTGTGCCCATGAACTTGGAGGTATGAGAGACATCAGAAACCCCTAGAAAAAAAAAAACCCTAGAAGCTTGATTTACCATAGATTCCAGAACTGCAGGAAGCACAGTGCAGTGCTCCCCAGGATGATGTTGAATACTTTGATAAAGGGCTTCCTAAGAATTCCCGAGGAAGGGTCCAACAGTGAAGGAAGACAAACAGCAAAGCAGAAATGTCTGCAAGCACTTCCTAAGGGCAGGAAAGTGTATCTGTTGATTACACTTTGAGGGCAGCATAGTCTTCCTAGCAGAAAGAAATGTAGTTGGAACATTGATGACAGGACTGTGTACTTCCACATCCAGTTGAAAAGCAATCTGCACAAAATCAATGCTGAAAGGAATCCCACACAAAAAAGAATTCCAGTAACTGAGTGAGTTATCCAAACTGCAAGCAGGGTTAGCATTGTAAACATCAGCCATGTGTCTACCCAGAGTAGTATATTCAAGGAGAAAAACACATCTTCAACCCCAATAGACACAGAAAATCATGGGATTAAAAGCTACATAAATAAAAGTTGAAAATTTTATGATGCAATGAAAGAAAGGTTTTTTTGTTACTGTGAGGAAATATCAATAATGCCAGGAATACCACTTTGGGATTAAACATGGAAAAATTCCATCTCAGATTGTGCATGAGTAAAGGTAACTTCTCTTCCTGTTTCTGCTTCCCATGACTGTAGAGGTGTTACTGTCAATACAGAAGGTACAGTTGATAATCACTGGAAGGATGACAACATCTTTCTTTGCACACAGATTAAATTCTGTGGACACATACTCTGGAGACCTTGGCTGAATTGCTTGAAACATCTTTGAGGTTACAGAGGCTATGGGGAGGAAAGTAAGCATAAAAATCATTTGGTGTCAATATTCCACCATCCAACTATTATTCAAACTCCATTTAAGAATGACACAGTTAAGTTGCATCAAATAAAATGAACTCCCAATTTATTTCACAATGAAATTAGTCACACCTCCACTTGAAATGGATGGCATGAATTGATCTGATTATCATTACTGGATTTTTAATAAAGTGAGCAACCATTTATTCAAATTAAAGAGCAATAAGTGTAAAAGTAAAATGAATCTGGGGAGAGAAACTAGAACTAATAATAGAAGATATGATCCAAAGAAGGAAAATGCACACGTTCTACTGTGTACAAAGAAGACAGCTCATAGAATCATGTTCGACTGTGGAGGGCACAGAATAAAACTACTCCCAAGACAAGTAGGATCTGTGTACTAGTGTTGGCCTGTGAATGCCCACTGCACACAATACCTGCTGTTAGAGTACATGCATCTATCTGAGCACTAACAGTTTGTTGTCCACCCATTTTTCTGTTGCTCTTTACCCAGAAATACTTCCTTAATTACCTCTTGTAAGAAGAAACATCTTCATTGTTTTTACCTGGAAGGATGGTTTCTTACATTTTATTTTTGAAGAACTGTTGTGCCAGTTATATGGAGTGTGCTCTGCATACTTAATCCCATGCTCCTCTTGTTAACTAGGGCTCAGATGAGGAAAGAGCTGCAGCCTCTTCAAGAACCACTGATACATAGTGAGTTAGTTTTCTCTTTTGGCTTTCAATACTTTTCTACACCTTTGCCTATAGATAATGCAATTCCAACAGTCTTCCTGTGGACTTCTGCAGATTCAACATCATTATCAACCCTCAGGTAGCCAACATGTTGTTGACTTCCTTGCCTTATTTTGGAGATTTACACATTCTTTTCTGCCATGGCCCTCTGTCCATTTGTCACTTTCCTCCTTCCTTCTCAAGATGCATGTCTTTCTGTGTGCTAATGGTTTACCTGCCCCACAATCTATCTTTGCTCTTCTGTTTTCTCCTCTGACTGGTTATTTCAATGACCTGTCTTGGAGGCTGCTGATTATTTCTTCCACTTCATCCAGTCTGCTGCAGAAGCTTTCTAGTGAATTTCTCAGTTCAGTCATGGTATTTTTCTGCTCTGGGATTTTTGTGATTTTCTTACTGATTTCCATTTCTTCTTTTACTTTTTATTTTGTGGATTTGTTGATTCTCTGAGTTCATTAATTACATATTTGGGTTCTCTCGATGTCCACTAATCTTTCTTAAAACATTTTGTGCAATTGCGGGAATGAACCCGAAGGACACTGTGTTAACTTAAATAAGTGAATTGCAGAAACTCAGCGATGCTTGTGGGGTCAGATTTGAAAAATCACATTAGTGCTTGTATTCTGGATATTTCAGAGGCCTTTCTTCCTTTCTTCCTCCTACGGTGTCTTCCTGCATGGTTAAGTAGTGTTCTCTCAGAGCATCTTTGCTCTTCACATTGAAGGTATCATTGAAAGGACTTGTTTCTTGGTTACCAAGAGACTCTAAACAAAGATTTTGTAGTCATAACAAATGATTTTGAACTGACTTCAAACTATTTTGACCAGGAAAAAGGAAAAACATATCCCTCTTTATAACTCTTTTCACCCTCCATATTTTGCATTTCTTTTTATTTTTACAGGCTGCATTTTGATTCATTGTAAACAAATGGTGTACAAGTTTTTGTTTCTATGTTTGTACACAATGTAGATTCACACTATTTTTGTAATCGTATATGTACATAGGGTGATGACGTCTGTTTCATTCCACCTTATTTCCAGCCCACCTCTTCCCGCTCTCATTTCCATCTACACACTGCAGTGTTCCTCCATTCTTCTCTTATGCCACAACCACCAAACCTCATTATGTATCATCGTTCACTTATCAGAGAAAACGTTCAATCTTTTGTTTTTTGGGATTGACTTATTTCACTTAGCATGATATTCTCCAATTCCATCCATTTACATTCAAATGCCATAATTTAATTCTTCTTCATGGCTAAATAATATTCCATTGTGTATATACACCACATTTTATGTATCCATTTATCAATTGAAGGGCATCTAGGTTGGTTCTATATTTTATCTATTGTGAGTTGAGTTGCTATAAAAATTGACGTGGCTGCATTAGTGTAGTATGCTGATTTTAAGTCTTTAGGGTATAAACTGAGGAGAGGAATAATTGGGTCAAAAGGTGGATCCATTCCAAGTTTCCTCATAAACTCCATACTGCTTTCCAGAGTAGCTGCACCAATTTTCAAATACATCAGCAATGTACAAGTGTGCCTTTTACCCCACATCCACGCCAATGCCTATTATTGCTTGTGTTCTTGATAATGGCCATTCTAATTAGAGTAACATGGAAACTTATGGTTGTTTTAATTTGTATTTCCCTAATTACTAGAGATGTTGAACACTTTTTCATATATTTATTAAGTGCCTGTATATCTTCTTCTGGGAAGTGTCTGCCCAGTTCCTTCGTCCATTTATTGATTGGGTTCTTTGTATTTTTGGTGCAACATTTTTTGAGCTCTTTGTAGATTTTGGAGATTAGTGCTCTATCTAAAGTGCATGTGGAAAAGATTTTCTCCCACTCAATAGACACTTTTTTTACAGTATTGATTGTATCCTTTGCTGAGGAAAATCTTTGTAGTTTGAATCCAACCATTTATTGATCCTTGCTTTCATTTATTGTGCTTTAGGAGTCTTGTTAAGGATATCTGGTCCTAAGTCAACTTGATAAAAATTCAGGCCTACTTTATCTTCTCTTTGGTGCAGAGTCTGGTCTAAGTCCTAGGTCTTTGATCCATTTGAATTGAGTTTTGTGCATGATGAGAGATAGAGGTTAAATTTTATTTTGTTGTATAAGGATTTATACTTTTTCCAGTACCATTTATTGAAGAGGTTATCTTGTCTCCATTGTATGTTTTTGGCACCTTTGTCTAGTATGAAAAAACTGTATTTATGTGGGTTTGTCTCTTTTTCTTCTATTTTGTACCATTGGCATTCCTGTCTATTTTGGTGCCAATACCATGCCATTTTTTTTACTATTGCTCTTTAGTATGGTTTAAGGTCTGGTATTGTGATACCTCCTGCTTCACTCTTCCTGCTCAGGGTTTCTTTGGTTATTCAGAGTTTATTATTCTTGCCAATCAATTTCATAATTGCTTGCTCTATTCTATGAGGAATGTCATTGGGATTTTAATTGGAGTTACATTGAATCTGTACAGTGTCTTTGGTAGTAGGACCATTTTGACAATATTAATTCTGCCTATCCAAGAACATGGGAGATCTTTCCATCTTCTAAGGTTTTCTTCAATTTCTTTCTTTAGTGTTCTGTAGTTTTCATTGTAGAGGGCTTTCACCTCTTTGGATAGATTGATTACCAAGCATTTTATTTTGTTGAGGCTATTGTGAGGAGTGGTTTTCCTAATTACTCCTTCAGGGGATTCATCCATTATAAATAGAAAAGCATTAGATTTATGTGTGCTGATTTTGTATGCTGCTACTTTGCTGCATTTATTTATTAGTTCTAGAAATTTTCTGGTGGAGTGATTTGGATCTTCTAAATATAGAATCATGTCATTGGCAAATAGTGATAGCTTGAGTTCTTTTCTTATTCATATTCCTTTAATTTCTTTGGTCTGTCTGATTGCTCTGGCTAGTGTTTCAAGGATGATATTAAATAGAATTTGAGAAAGGGGGCATCCTGCCTTGTTACAGATTTTGAGGGAATGCTTTCAATTTTTCCCCATTTGTAATGATGCTAGCCTTAGGATACATAGCCTTTAAAATGTTGAGATATGTTCCTACTATCGCTACTTTTTTCTCATATTTTGAGGAAGGAGTGGTGCTGTATTTTATAAAATACATTTTCTGCATCTACTTAAACAATCATATTATTCTTACTTAAGTCTATTGAATTTCATTCATTGATTTCCAGATGCTGAACCAACCTTGCATCCATGGGATGAACACCACTTGATCATGGTAAACTATATTTTTAATGTTTTGTATGCGATTTGCCAGAATATTGTTAAGGGTTTTTGTGTGTATGTTCATCAGGAATAATGGTATGAAGTTTTCATTCCTTCATGCATGATTTTGATATCAGGGTGATACTAGCATTATAAAATGAGTTTGGATGGGTTCCATCCTTTTCTATTTTATGAAATACTTTGAGGATTGGTATTAGTTCTTCTTTAAATGTCTTGTAGATCTCAGCTGAGAATCCATCAGGTCCTGGACTTTTCATGGTTGGTAGACTTTTGATGACTTCTTCTATTTCAGTGCTTGATATTGATCTGTTTCAATCATGTATATTTTCCTGAGTCAGTCTGTGTGGATCATATATCCCTATAAATCTATTGATTTCTTCGAGATTTTCTATTTTGTTGGAGTACAGATTTCAAAATAGGTTCTAATTAGGTTATGTATTTCAATAATATCTGTCATGATATTTCCTTTTTTATCACAAATTCTAGTAATTTGAGTTTTCTCTCTCCTTCTCTTCTTTGGTGTGCCTAAGGGCTTATCAATTTTGGTTATTTTTTCAAAGAACCAACTTTTTGTTTTGTCAATTTTTTAAGTTGTTTCTTTTGTTTCAAATTCATTGATTTCATCTCTGAATTTAATTATTTCTCTTCTACTACTTTTGCTGTTGATCTGTTTTTTTCTTTTCTAGGGCTTTGTGGTGTAATATTAGGTCATTTAGTTATTGACTTTTTATTCTTTTAATATATGTACTCAATGCAATGAATTTTCCTCTTAGTATTAATTTCATAGTGTCCCAGATATTTTGATATGTGGTATGGTTGTTCTCATTTACCTCTTAGAATTTTCTTTATCCTCCCTGATACCTTCTGTCATCATTGTATCATTCAATAGCATGCTATTTAGTCTCCAGGTGTTGGAGTAGATTCTATCTTTTGTATTATAATTGATTTCTAATTTCATTCCAATATGATCTGATAGAATACAAGGTAGTATCTCTAATTTTTATATTTACTCAGGGCTGCTTTGTGACATAACATGTGGCCCGATTATCAGAAGGATCCATGAGCTGCTGAGATGAAAATGTTTTCTCTCAATGATGGATAAAACACTCTATATATGTCGGTTAAGTCTAAATCATTGATGGTATAATTTAATTCTATCATTTCTTTGTTTCTTTTCTGTTCAGAGGATCTAACCATTGGTGGGAATGGTGTGTTAAAGTCACCCAGTATTATTGTGTTCTTGTCCATTTGTTTCTTGTGATTGAAAAGGGTTTTTTTCATGTACTTGGTATGTCATTGTTTGGGGCATGAATATTTACAATCATTACGTCTTGCCATTTTATGGTTCCTTTAAGCAGTATGAAATGTCTTTCATTATCCCTTCTGACTAACTTTGGCTTGAAGTCCACTTTATCTGATATAAGGATGGAGACCCCTGCTTTTTTACTGAGTCTGTGTCCATGATATATTTTTCCCATCATTTCATGTTTAGTCTGTGCATGTCTCTTCCTATTTGATGAGTCTCTTGAAGGCAGCATATGGTTGGATCTTTCTTTTTAATCCAATATGCCAGTCTATATCTTTTGATTAATGAGTTTAGGCCATTAACATTCAAGGTTATTATTGAGATATTATTTGTGTTCTTGGTCATGTTGGCTTATTTACAGTTTTTAATTTGGTTTGATTTTCCTTTGTCTTTTCTTTAGGGCAGTTTCTCCCTTTCCTGACTTGCATTCTTGCTTTTCATTTCCTCCTCCTGGAATATTTTGCTAAAAATGTTATGTAGTGCAGGCTTTCTATTTGCAATTTCTTTTAACATTCATTTATCAGAGAGGAATTTTATTTCATCAAATCTGAAAGTTAGTTTTGTTGGGTATAAGATTTTTGGTTGGCATCGATATTCTTTCATAACTTGAAATGTGTTTTTCCAGGCTCTTCTAGCTTTTAGAGTCTGGACTGGGGAATCTGCTGATATCCTTATTGGTTTCCCCTTATGTGTAATCTGATGCTTTCCTTGTGCAGCCTTTAAAATCCTCTTCATTTTGTATGTTAGGCATTTTCACTACAACATGTCTTGGTGTGGATCTGTTGTAATTTTGTACATTTGCATTCTAAGCCTCTTGTATTTGGTTTTCATTTCATTCTTCAGGTTTGGGAAGTTTTGTAATATCATTTCATTGAATACATTGCTCATTTCTTTGGTTTGTACCTCTTTGCCTTCCTCAATCTCAATAATTCTTTAATTTGGTCTTTCCATGATTGCCCATATTTCTTGGAGTTTCTGTTCATGATTTCTTACCATCTTATCAGTTTGGTCAACTTTATTTTCAAGATTAAATATTTTGCCTTCATTGTTTGAGGTTCTGTATTCCAAGTGATTTAGTCTGTTGGTGTTGTTTATATTGAGTTTTTAATTTGGTTTATTATTTTCTTCATTTCAAGTTTTTTTCAAAATCTCTATCTCTTTACTGAAATGCTCTTTTGCTTCCTGCATTTGTTCTTTCAACTCTTTATTGGAGTGATCTTTCATTGCCTGCATTTGCTCTCTTATCTCATCCTTTGATTCATGGATCATTTTAATTATGTACATTCTAAATTCCTTTTCTTATATTTATACTGCCTTGTTGTCATTGTATTCTATTCAAATAGGACCTTGGTTTGTTTGGGACACTTTCTTCCCTTTTTTATTTTTTTATTCATGTAGTTTCTGTATCTTCCCCTCTAGCAGTGAGGATCTGAGGAATTGCAATTTCCCCCCTGTAGGCTTATTGTGATGCTGCTGGTTTCCAACACCTCTCCTGTAAGGGGGAGAGCAATATTAGCAGCACCAAATACAAACATGCAGCCCCAAGCCAGGTATACCCTTTGAAGGCATTAACAGTATTATAAGTATCACAGAGGATGAGTTTGTTTATTATCTACAGTCTAGCTGAAAGCCTTGCAATGAGAGGTACAATTTATAATGGTAAAGAGGATGGGGAGGGGAGTAGGATATAGCTATTAATGGGATAAGAATGAGTATATAGTAAAAGTAGATCATGGGAAGAGTGAAAGCAAGATCAAACAAGTTGGTTGTTAGCATGAGAAAAGGGGAAAAGAGACTCCAACTCTACAGGTAAGCAAAAGAAATATAGAATGAGAAATCAATAAAGAAATAAAAAATAAAAATAAAAAGTCTACTGTATAACATTCATATACTATTCAAAACTCCCAGTCTTCAGTGTCCCGATGCAAGAGAGGTACCTGACCAAGAGTTTCCAGTCTCCATATCTCAGGATGAAAGTTGCCCCACCTAATGATGGCAGCTTCCCCTTCCGGTATAATTGAAGATGGCTACACGAGCTTGTGAACACCTTAGTAGATTGGGAGCCACGGGGCCAGGATCCTGGAGCTGGGAGTTGTACCAGCGGGCTAGGGTCATGAAGTGGCACCTGGTCTCCCATATTTTAAATTTTTGAAACCAAAATTGACTTCATTTTATATTGTTTCTCCCTTGAAGAACTGTCATAGCTGTTGTTATTTTTATTTATTTTGTCTTTTAATCTTCCTCTATGAATAAGAGATTTCAGACCATGATTACTGTGCTTCAAGTCCTGAATATTCTGGGCATTTACTCAAAATTGTAATTTTTGTACCTTCAGACTTTTGCCTTTTACACCATAACATCCTTTTCTCTGAGGCTGAGAGACACCTGAAGTGTTTCTCATAACATAGGTCTGTTTGCAATGAAATCTGTGACATTTGGTCTTCTGTGAATGTCCATTTAGTTTCTGACAGATGACTCTCATGCAGACTATTCTGGGTGGTAGTCTTTATTTTCTCATTCAGCATTTTTGATGCAGGATTCCACTCTCTCCTGCCTGTGAACTTTCTGCTCATAAGTCTTATGCTGGGTGTATTGAAGTTTATTTCCTTCTGTAGTTACTTGGGAGATCCACTCTTGGGCCTTGACCCTTCAGAGTTTGATTATTACAGCCTACCTTTGGCTGAAGTTGACTGCTTACCTGTGACTTTCCTGTGTCTGTAGATGAGCATCATTCTCCAGTTGGGGAAGTTTTGTTATTGTACTTCTGGTAAAACTTCTGCCTCTTTGTCATTTTCCGGTCCAACTTTGACATCAATGGCAGGAGCATAGGCCTTTTAATGGTATCCCATAGATCATCTAAGTTGTCTTCATGCTCATTATTTTTGCTTTTTTGCCTCTGTTTCCATATTTTCAACTAGCCTGTCTTTGAGGAGATACTTCAAGGCTACTGATCCTTTATTCTACATAATGTAGTCTGTTGGTGATTCTTCTGCCTAAATTTATTTTATTTTTTAGCTGTAACATTTTCATTTGATTTTTTTAATTGAAGTCATTTCTCACAATAGTCAACACATGGAACTAATGGAGATTTCCATCAGCGGATGAATGGATGCATAAAGGAAATGTGGTGTGTAAATATAATAAAATATTGTAGAGCAAATAAAGCTTATAATTTAGAGCATCATGCAGGAACAAGGGTACACAGTGTTACATGAAATAAGGCAGACACAGAATGAAAACTGTCTATCTTCTCTTTACTTGCAATAACTAAACACCTTGATCAGAACTAAGAAAATGACCACTGCAGGTTGGGGACAGTATGGGATCAGACAGAGGATACTGCACATAGGGCAACAAAACATAGAGAGATAGAAGCAATAAATTCTACTATTTCATATCACTGCAGGGTTTACCTGGCTCCATGGCCACCACACTGGTCAGCCAGTCAATGGTCGCCACTGAGAAGCAGTGGTGGAGCCCAGAAGCTGCTGAAACTCAGACCAGGTGGGCTGGAGCACTCTGCCTGTCATCCTGCAGTGGAGACCTGGGACTGACGCAGATGTGCTTCAGGTACCTGCTTCACACAGGCCAGTGACCTCCACTTCCTGCTTTCCACTAGAAGAGGGGTGGACAGGAATGAAAGCATAGACTCAAGGCTTGGTATGTAGTGTTAGTGTTTTCCAAATCCTAATTTGCATAATTTTGGACCAATATCATTCAGGTTTCTTCAAACCCTTATTGGCATAAGTTTGGAGCAATAGCAGTAGTGCTTTTCAATACCTGATTACCACAATTTAGACCATTAATGTTCACCCAAGTGTAATATTTCTTGGAGGAGGGGAAGAGATTCACAGGAACTACATGAAGTCAGCTTCCTCATCACTTCCCACCTGATAAGAGGCAGATACAAGATGAAATGGAAGACAAAGAAAAAGCAACACAAAAACCCTAGCAAAAAGTCGTGTCATTAATTTTTACATATCATTCATTGCAAGTAAGGGATTACAGAGAGATAAGGCACATGTACAAACACAGGTATGTACATACATATATGCATATTTTATGTAAAATGTGATACAATGCAGGTTAGTGATCATTGTCCTAGGCCCCAACTCACTGCCCAGGCAACCTGATGAGGCAACAGCCCTCCCTCTCACACCACCTCTTGCTGTTATCTCAGGAGAAAACTTCTCCAAAAGATGAACAGCCAGGTCCAGGTTTACAATTAGAACCCAGCATGCCAAGGAGACCACACAGAGACCCAGTTGTGATCTACAGTAATATAACAAGGCCCCCATTAGATCCTCATATATATTACCTGAATCTCATAGGTCTAATGTAAAACAGGCCAATGAGCTCCTGGCTAGTACACAATAAGTACTATGGGCACGGCACAGGAGTCTGTCAATCACCCTTTTTTGAGGATAAACTACTCCTACCACAAATGCCCCAGAGCACTTGTGGTGGCATTTGGAAATAAGGCCTTCACAGAAATACTAAAGGTTAAGTGAATTAATTGTAGGGTCCTGGAACAGTGGCATGATTGTCTGTATAAGAAGAGTCAGAGATTGCAACCACTCCCTCCAGGGGCACAGGAGACAACAGTGAGAATGTGGTTTTCTATGAGGCAGAGATAGTGCTCCCTGAAGTCCCAGAACAATGACTCCTGAGCTCAGACTTCAGCCAGCAGAGGGGGAAAGCAAGGTTTTTTTCAATAATGCCATTTTTGCGGGTGCAGTGGCACCTGCCTGTAATCCCAGTGACTCAAGGGGCTGAGGCAAAAGTTTGAAATTTCAAAGCCACTCTCAGGAAAATGAGGCAGTAGGCAACACAGTGAGGTGCTCTCTCTAAGTAAAATACCAAATAGGGCTGGGGATGTGACTCAGTGGTCAACTGCCCCTGAGTTCAATCCCTGGCACCACCACACAAAAAATGATCCCCATTTGTGGTGTTTTGTGATGGTGGGCTCTGGACAATGTGTCTTTGAGGTGAAGAGATGTGTTAAGATCCCAGACTTGGGTCCTGCAGGATGGTGTACTCTGGTGTCTGCAGGCAATGCCCAGTGTGCTGAGAACTTCTGAGAGCTGAGGGGGATGAGTCAGAGTCACCCTTTCAGGCCTGCTTTGCTACTTCCCGAGTCAGGTGTTTCAGTGGCACTGATCAGAAAGCAGTTTCAATTGGTGTACATCCAGAAGTATACAGATATTCCAAGACACACAGAATGATTTCTCCTACTAGAAAGGATTGCTGTTGTGTGTCCAGAAACCAGAGCAAGTTATCAGAGGCTGTCTCAGAACTCAGGAGTGAGCTGTGGTGACACTCTAGAGTAGGAGCGTTTGACATAGCAGGGCCCTGGCAGCAGATGCTGCAGGAATCACCATGGGGCAAACAGAGTCCAGAAGTCCCTAGGCACCTGAGCCCACCTGGACCAGGTGACTGCCAATGTCCAAGCTGCTGAGAAGCAGCCCTGAGAGGGCTTGTCCTTGAGGTAAGCCCTGTAGACACTTTTGCCAAACATCCCTTGGTGTGAACCAGGCATCTTAGAAGAACTGTTTGCCAGAGAATCAGGTAGTGTTCTTTCTAGTTCCACTTAAAACTCCCCACCCCATTTCTATATTCTGTGAATTACTTGAGTGCTTTATGAAATGCTCATGACTTGGCTAACCAAGTTATTTCTCTCGTCTGTAGTCAAGGTTAGACCATTAGTGTGATCACACAGATTCTCTCTTGTTTATTTGACTTTATTTTTTTCCTTTTTGTCCGACTTTATCTCTTTTATTTTCAGTTTTTAGTGTATTATGGTCTGACAGGAGGAAATCACATTAGTCTGAGAATCAGGGGAGAAGGATTTTGGTTGTAGGCATTTTATGAGAATTACCCATCTCTCAGAGTGTAGAAAACCAGGGACATCCACTATTTTAAGACTTGGAGGTGCCTCACCAAGGGAAACCTAATGCTCCCAGAGCATGATGGAGTGCACACCTATGATAATGGATCAGGAAGCGGCTCAGATGTGCTAGGTTAGTGTAAAGGGTGCTGTCTTTCCTTGGGGTTAGTTTACATGTGCACTGGTTTTTGAGGGGAGATGCTTCAGAAGCAAGCTGTTCTAAATGCCTTGCAGTAATGAGCCAGGGTTAATGACCAAGCAGTCCATATCTAGCTCGTGTGACAACTGGGACACCAGGAATGAAAACTTACTGTGCTGTTTTCATATCAGTCTTGTTTTCTTTGCTTGTGTTTTTGCTTTACTTCTTGGAGAAGCAACCATTTATATTAGAGAAGATTCTGCTCATGGATTTGCATCCAGTGACCAGGTCCTCAGGGCAGAGGTGACCTGCAGGGTGATACTCAGCTACTTCACCTTCAGAGGGAGCCGGTGGCACCTCCATTGGGGAAGGTGTTTTGCAGTCTCATTGGAGGGGCTTCCTTCCCCTGCTCTACATGTCCCAGGCTAGATTAACTTCACCCAGCCAAATACTCCCCCATCTTTTGAGGAGTCAGAAGGTCTAAGCCTCAGTGTCATAGTGCATCTTGACCTCTCTGTCTTGAAGACGGCTCCCACAGTGTGGACACCTACTAATGTTCTTGTCTGTCCTCGATGCTAACTGACACCTAAGCCAACAAATACACTTAACACTTCCTCCCAGGGAACATGATTTTTATTTGTTCTGCTGCCCTCAGTGAAGTTCTCCCTCCTGGGTTATTGAATTGTGCCTGATTCTGTGTCCTTGCTGCATTGTATGCCCTGGAAATTAGGCATTATTCTCCTTCAATATAAAGTCCACATCTTTTTTATGATAGTCAGTATACAGTTGGTGAAATGTATTACTTGTTTAGTTTGTGAGATCTGCAGATGAGGATTGGCTGTGGATCTACGACCTGTGATGACCAGCCTGAGGTAGTGTATCCCTTATCTAGAATAATTGGATAAGTCTTCTGAAAGTTATTTTTATTCTGATTGGAAGAGTTTAACCTGGTCATGTCATACTAGTTAGAAGCTCTTATTTACAGACACAAACTTCTTGATTAAAAGCCTAAGTAATTTATTAAATTTTGGTTGGTCTTTTAATAATAAATTTGCTTTTAGTGAGTTTGAAACATTTCTACTCCATGTTTAGTGAACATATTTTGGATAAGTGTATGATAGACTATTATCATTTATTTACATTAATTTGTATTTATATGTCAAATAAACCACTTTTCAATATGGAAGAGATGTAGCCTAAAAACATTTTAGTACTGAAAACATTTTAGTAACCTACAGAGTAGGAGAAAATCTTTGCAACACACACTTTAGATAGAGCAGTAATCTCCAGAATTTATAAAGAACACAAAACATTTTACACCAAGAATACAAATAACCCATTCAATAAATGTGCTAAGGAACTGGCAGACACTTCATGGAAGAAGATATATAGGCAATCAACAGATATATGAAAAATATTCAACATTTCTAGTAATTAAAGAAATGCAAATCAAAACTACCCTAAGATTTTATCTCACCCCAATTATAATGGTTATTATCAAGAATACAAGCAATTACAGGTGTTGGCGAGGATGTGGAGACAAAGGTACACACATACATTACTGATGAGGTTGGAAGTTAGTGCAGTCATTCTGAAAAGCAGTATGGAGATCCCTTAGAAAACATGAAATGGAACCAACATTTGACCAGCTACCCCAATACTTGGCCTATACCTGAAGAACTTAAATTCAGTATACTACAGTGATGCAGCCACATCAATGTTTATAGCAGCTCAATTCACAATAGCTGGATTTTGGAACCAACTTATATGCCCCTCAATAGATTGACGACTAAAGAAACTGTGGTATTCATACATAATGGAATATTATTCAGCCATAACGAAGAATAAAATATGGCATTCACAGGTAAATGGTGAATATCATGCTAAGTGAAATAAAACAATCCCCAAAAACAAAAGGTCAAATGACTTCTCTGATAAGTAGATGGTGATACATAATGTGGGGGAACAGATAAGGGAAGAATGGAGGAAGGATGAATTATGTACAGGGAAATGATGGGTGTGGAGGGGATAAGGGAAGAAAGATAATTAATGAGACAGACATAATTACCCTATGTACATGTATGATTACAAAAATGGTGTGACTCTACATCATGTTCCACTGGAGAAATGAAAGTTGTACCCCATTTGTGTACAATAAATCAAAAAATAATTTTAATAAAGTTAAAAAACATTTTAATGACTACCTAAAACCATGGGAATTCTCAGGAATATTAACTTTAAATTTTTTCCTGCATAATGAACAACCTACATAGTCACTTTGGTTATGATGCCATAGGCTCTCAGAACACTGGTGTACATCCAAGCTCTGAAGTGGGTGCCTGGAAAAATCTAAGGTGGGCAAGCAGCATTTATGGATTACACAGAAGCAGTTTCTTAGGTCACTACACTTCAATAGAAGTATGACGAAAACCCCACTGTGTATTTTACATTGTCTCCTGATTCTTTTAAAAAACATCACATGTAAGCATGTGAAATATAGTTTGAAGAGTATAAATGTATTGATTTTATTCAAATCACAATTTAAACTTGTAAACAAAGTGAAAACTTTCGATGTAATCTCTGTACATTTGCTCAAACTATGTCTTCTCAGTCTGAGAGCATTTCACACTTGTGGAATATCTGGACTCACACTAGTGCCATTTGAGTATCAAGGGCAGTAAGGCCTTTCTTTTCCATATAAATCATTTTAGTCTGCCTTGTTGCAAACTAAATCCTGGGACATAAGATCAGACATTGAACGTCCGTGGGGAACCTGTCAATTTCATTGAAAATAATGAGGTTAATTTGGAAACATTTCTATTACTTTTAATCAGCAAAAATGGACAGATAGTTGGGTAGCAGGATGATAAAGCTCCAGTGAGACCCTCTGACCTAGGAATTTTATGGTGGGCATGAAAGGAATAAAACATCACACAGTTGTTTGAGAAATAAAAGAACACAAAGAAACCTACAAGCAGGAGGATGGTGCAGGTGGCTTTGTGTTCAGGAGATTGCTGGGAGGAGGTGTGGGGGCTGTGGATGTACTGGGTTCTCCTGCTGTGTCTGTAAAAGAGATTCACCATGTACAGGCTGGTGCAGACCATGAGGATCACAAACACCATACCTCGAACCAGTAAGATATCATGGAATGCAAATGAATTATGTTTTCCAAACCTCCTGGTTTGACAGTATTCATGAGCATACCCAGGACCAACCAAAGTGAAATTTCTGATGGCTATGACAGATTCAATAACATGGATGTAGATGAGCATGTTGAGGAGCCAGAAGAAAAGGAATGAGGCACAAGTCCATGTAGGGAGTTTAAAATTTAGCCACATCCACTTAGAATTACTGACACTGACAGTGATGGCTTGAAATGCACTCAGGAGAGAGGTGGTGCAAATGCAAACACCACGGGTCACTCTGTATAAGAACAAAACTGTCTGACAACCAGCCTCGTTCAAGAACCTCCTTACTCCCAAGGATGATGCGATATCTGGTATCAATGTGAACATGATGGTCAAAGCATTGGCCAACAAGAGGTGCATAATTATGGGATCTATGTGCTTCTTCAGTTGGGGTTTAACTAAGAAGGTGTACGCATACAACATGAAGAGCAAGGAGTTCCCTAGAACACCAATGCATAACTGAGAGATGAGGAAAACCCCAAAGAATGTGTCGCCTGAAAACATTTTATTCTTCTTATTATTTTGGAGTGTTGGGAATGGAATGCAGATTTTCATGCATGCTGGGCAGGTGCAGTAACATTCAGCTACACCCAGAGGCCACAAATATTATCTTAGTTATGGCTTCAGAGTCATAATTAGGTAAACTAGATCTGCAATGAAAATGAGTAATTACATAAAATTATTTATAAGATGTAGCTTCTGCAAGAATACTGACATTGCAGGAAGAGAAAACGGTGGTGAAATGTCCACTCTTCTTGCATTTGAGGGCATCATTAAACACTTCCTGGGCCTGGATTCTAGATGTCCTAGAGAAAACAGATCACATAAGTAGTTGAAGAGAGAAGCTGTAATTCAAGCCTCCTCACTGCATTCTATCATACTGATTATGGGACATGTGTCCTGTGTGAAAGACAAATATTCAAGTTATAAGCATATTTTCTTCTGAGTCCCAGGCTGTTTGATCTTCAACCTACATTTCTGTAGTCTCATGTCTCTGAAGAACATGATCCTCCTAACAGACAAACTACACTGTGTCCTTAAACCTCTGTCTTTTAGTACTCATTGCACACACCCTTCCTCAAAGGCAATGACTGCCAAACATGCATCCAACACAGAATTTTCCTCCTGGAGACTTTTCACCTCCCTCCATACCCATGGATCTAACAGCAACGATCTGAGACACATGTTCTTCTCACAACTTGTGCAGAGCTAATGACATGCAGAGGCCAAGATGGGGGCTCAATGTCCCACAGTGCTCAGGAAACACCAGGACAGGGAATGTGGGGGCATCACAGTCACTCTTACCATCATTGGAAAACCCAGGCTAACAGAGAGTCCCTGCATCCTGAGGACTGCCACAGAAGAACAATCCAACCATTGCTTGTATGTTTCTGAATTTTTTCTTATGGAAACAGAATGAGTAACCAATGTTATTGCAGCAGAAATAATAAGGCACTTTTTCTGGTTAACAGTGGAATTGATAAGGATAACATCTCAAGTGTACTTCTTGGATCATGGAGTTTATTTCACTATTTCATTTGCTTGGGGATATTTTCTTCCACTAACCCAGTTGCTCCTTCACCTGACCCATAGTCATTTATTCTCTCCTGGACCTCTGGTCAATTCCACTTGTCTCCACAGTGAGCAAGTCCATGAGAACATGCTCAGGTCATCCCAGGCTGCACTTTCATCACAATCCCTGCTTTGTATGATCTGTACTGCAATAATCCCACACTCATTATCCTGTTAAGGGATCAGCACTCAAATTATTTACTGAGCACACACAGAATTGGAGTACTGTTCCTTCCCAGGCTCATTTGTACCTTCCACCAACTCTGCAATTTAGGTTTTATGATTTTTGAGTTGTTTGAAACTGTGAATCTTGACATGGTTGACTATGGTGACCATAGTTTCATTTTTAAAAATGGGTCTTGTCTTTAATATGTAATACGACATTTTCAGGGGAAAAATCAAGTGTTCTGATCATTTATAATTTTCCAGTTTGTGAGTCATGGCCTACCCCCTCCTCACTCTTAGCAGAGATCTTTCTTCAGCCATTTTCTGTCCTTCCTAGTTTACTTGCCTTAGTAATCCTAAGTCCTTCATAACTTGATCATTCAGATATATTCACAATATTCCCTTCAGTACTAATGGAAGTCACACTCCCTCCTGACAGAGCTAGGAGAACAGGGATGATTCCCAGGCTTTTATCTGGACATAACACTCTAAGTCTGCATAGCCTGATTGGATGAGTTGGATCAGCTCCACTGCAGACAAGCAGAGGAAGGGGACCACTGCAGTGAGGGGCGCATCCTGGGACCTGAGGAGGTTCATGCACACCACTCTTGACCACCTATGAGGGAAAATCAAGATGTAAAAGGATAAACATCAGTCTAGAACCATGATATGATCCCAAGAGGTTGCAGATCCTAGCAACAGGTGCACAGCATGGAAACAGCATGAAGGGAATTTAAACACCCAGGCTGAGATGCCATCTGCACCACTAATCCACAGAGAGGGAAAAGCAGAAACCTCTGTCTGATAATTAAGCTTTGCTAAGAGAATGAAATTAAAATATTTTTGTAGAAGAGTCTGATAAATAGTTGAATTTATGGGTGTATTAATTAACTCATTTCACCATTCCACACTATGCTTATAAATCACAATGCACTCTCTGCACCACATGTATAAATGCAATAATAATTGCTCAAAGTGAACAACTATGCATCCAAATGAGACAAATTATGGAAAGCACTTTCACTTGCTTGGAAGGCTAGAAATGAAAGGCAGACCTACAAAATCACTAACCAGAATTCCCAGGAGCACTGTTTTAAACCTTTTGCTCAGACAAATATATTATCAATATATGTGAAGTAAACACAGATAATTAATAGAACCAAGCAGGAGATTTTAGCAAGTTTTTCTACTCAAGGAAACCTGTACAAAAATGTCAGGATATAACACATCCACCAGGTCGAATCACACTCGCCACCTGAATGCTATGCACAGCACCACACCCACAGTCACCGTGAGAGCCCAGATTTCTCCTGAGGCACTTGAGGTGCAGGGAGGAAATGTGCCCACACAGCCAGTCCTGAAGTGAGGGCCACCAAGTGCAAGAGTTAATGTGACACAGTCATTCATCTCAAGACCGTAACTCCATGTCACAAAAGACAAACAGGAAAAACTAATCTCTCAATATATTGAAGCCATGGGCACTTTTACTCACCACCTTGTGAGTTAAATCCCATTATAAAGAGCACTGTGGATGTGCCTTCTTCAAGTAAATGTGCAGAGTACATACGAACCTTGTAGAAATGATGGCACAGAATAAAAATACCAGAATGAGCCCTCTGATAAAGAAGAGAATTACTATGAAGGAAAACAGAATAATGTCAACAACCCACAATAGAAAGAAAAAATGAAGTCAAATTCAGTACCTTGTAAAGAATACTACATTTAACTCCCGCTCTCCTTAGAGTGTACCACTGCCCAATACAAGAGCCCAACAGTGTCAGGTGCACAATGTTAGTGAGAGGTCAGGCATGCACTCCTGTAATCTTGTGAACCAGGAGCCTGAGACAAGAGGATGGCAAGTTCAAGGCCAGACTCTACAAGTTAGCAAGACACTGTCTCAAAATAAAATATCAAAAGACCTGGGGATGAAGCTCAGTGGAAAATTCAACACCCAGTACCATCAAACAGAGACAGAGATAGATGAAGAAAACAAATAAAAACAAAATACAAAAATGACCAATTGAGAAAATGCAAATATTTGTAGAGGTGAGATTGTGACTAATGATGCCAAAATTTTTGGAATTTTCAGAGATATGGGAAAATACCAAGAAGACTCAACTAACCATCAATTTCAAAATCACAGGAAGTCACAGTATAGGACTATCCATGATGAGATTGAATAGTGGCAAAACATGCCCCAAATGAACATAAGAAATCCCAAAGTCAAGAAAGTGTATTCCACTAATCATATTGTGAGGGTAGCATGATCTTCATGGCCAAAGGAAATACATTTGGTACATTGATTACAAGAGGGTGTACTTCCACATCCAGATGAACAGAAATCTGCACAAAATCATTGCTGGAAGAAATCCCACATATTGCAAAACAGATTCTGAGCTAGTGAATTATCCAAAAATGAAGGTTGGTTTAGCATTATAAACATCAACTGTGTGATCACCCACAGTAGTAGATTCAAGGAAAAAAACTCATCATCAACCTGAATGGATACATAAAGTCATATATTTAAAAGTTAAATTTTATGGATGCTATCTATAGAAAAGATGTATATTACTATGGTAAAAGTAATCAGCTGTGTCAAAGTATCATATTTGGGGTAAAACATGGAAAGCTTCCCATCAGATTGGATATGAGTAAAGGAATCTTCTCTCCCTACTTCTGCTCCTGATGACTGTAGGGGGCTTTATTGTCAATACAGAAGGTACAGTTAATAATCACTGGAAAGAAAGCAACATTATCTTTCTTCATACCCTGAGTAAATTTCATAGAGGAAAACTGCAGAATCATTGGTTAAATTCTTTGAATTCTATGAGAGGTTTTTCTAGGTAATTGGGGAAAAAGTCAGTATAAAAAATTTCTTGGATTATTATATCACAAGACTATTATTAAAATACCATATAAGAATGATGCCATTTAGATAGCATTAAATGACACAAAATCTGAAATAAGATGTTAAGGTAACAATTAGAAAAATGATGATATAAACTAATCTAAATGACTAGCATTTTAATAATGCTGCTGTGGACACAAATTATGACACAGAGGAGAGTAGAAAGGGAGGCATACAATAAAATTGCATGGAAATTATTGAAATATAAATGAAATATCAAGTGAGTCATTGAAAATAAAGATGAGTACATAAGAAAAATTACAGATTACAGTAGACCTAAGATTGTTGTGGAACTCAAATGATGCTGTTAAGAGAAAACTCAAGATATGCATATCAATAATGTGTGGTCGAGATTTTAAACAAAACTCTATTGATTATATAGTGATGGATATGCAGACATATACAGATACTAACATACACAAAAATGAAAGAATGGAAATAACACAGGCATATATAAAGGAAAGAGAATTAGAGATAGGAAGTAAGAGAGGAAGACAAAGGTATATTTTAACAGAAATATTAAAACAAAAAATTTGAAAATGACTGATGTCTCTGTGCAGAAGCTCAGAAGAGGTAAAGGGAATACAGACAAAGGCTTCCCACCTCACTCTCTCCCATGGCTGAGGGCTGCAGGGTTCATGCTTCAGACAGTTGGCCTCCCTCACACAGTGGTGTGTCATGGAAAGGCTGCAACTGGCTAGTAGACTATATATTTCAGGGACAGAATGAGAGAACTTCTTCCCCAAGAGACATCATTCAACTTTCACCTGCTGCCTCAATGACCTTGTTTACCAGGAATCCTCTCCCACATGCACAGTGACTCTCTGGGTGTAACTGTCCAGTTTATTAATTATGAATGCTGAGTCTTCTCTGGAGGTTGATTCCCTGGTTGATCTGCTTCAAAAAGTAAACTTGAGAATCTAGAAAGACACTAAAAGTTTCCAGGAAGCTAATGGAAATGACCACAGCCCTCAGTGAAAGCTGATCCTGAGCAGGACCCCAGAGGACACACTGGCTGCTCCAAGGGAGGCCACTGTGCCTCCTGCACTCACAGAGTGTTTTAGCTCCTTCCACACTCCATGCAGCACAGACCAGGTGCAGGGCCAAGGGTGAACTGCCAGCCACTGACAGGTAGAAGGAAAAGAAAAGATGAAGTTAGGGATTGAAATGGAGTAAATTATACTCCATGCACATATGACTATGTTACAGTGAAACCCACTATTATGTATAACTGTAAAGCAATAATAAAAATAGTTCACAAAAATAGTGCATTCCCATGAATCCTCCATTTCTTTACAAGCAGCACATTGTGTGAAAACTGCTACTAAGTTTTGAATGTTTCAACCTTGGACATTTTGAAGGCACACAGAATCAGATATGATGATACAGGAACTGATTTTCAAGGGTTCATGAATGGGAAAGAGTTTCACAGGAACTCCATTGTAATGGCTGATTTGAATTGTCAACTTGATTGGATTAAGTGGGGGCTATGATTAAGAGGCTTCTGGGTGTGTCAATGAGTGTGTGTCTAGGAATGATTGGAATGTGGGATAGTGAACTGAAGTAAAGACCCTCCCTAAGCATGGGCAGCACCACCCAATAGGATGGGATAAAAGTTGGAAGAACAAGGAAGCAAATGCAGATGGAAGTTCAGCTCTTCTTGAATGGGTTCTTGATTGCTGCTTTGATCCTCTGAGGATATGACGCTTGCATCTTCACTCTTCCAAATCAGACTCTACCAGTGATTACCCATGTAGTTTCGAGAAGCATCATTGGTCTTGGACTAGGGTTAGCACTGTTGATCCCTCTTGTTCTGAGGCTTCTACATCTTGTACTGCACAACTGCTGGTTTTTCAAGCTCTCCAGTTTCAGATGGGCATTGTGGACTCTCCAACTTCTGGTCATTGTAGCCAACATAATAAATACCCTTTTTATAATCACATTCTCCTGCTGATTGTGTCCCTCTAGAGAACACTGACAAATACATCCATGGAGTCAGCTTCCCCATCATCTGCTGCCCGAGAAGAATCAGAAACAAACTGAAATGAAAATATACAACTGAATAAACAAAGCACTATAAAAAACAGAAATAAAGTCATTGGTATGATAAATTCAATGATACTTTAAATTATCATGTATGATATTCTATTGATGGAAAGGTCTAAATAGAGATATTATTTATAAATATATGTGTGTTTTATTGATAGAATGTTTATGTCCTAAAAGTCCCAATGTTTACCCCATCCCTGCTGTTGATTTTCTTTGCTATGCACAAATTTTAGTGCAATGTAATCCAACTTCTTTCTGCTTTTGCTTTCTGTAATTTGGGGGTCTTTCCACAAACACTTTGCTTATACTAACATCCTGAATCCTTTACCTTTTGTGTTCCTCTAGTCATTTCTTGGGCTCAGGCCTGACACTCAACTATTTAATCATTGTGAGTTGATTTCTGTGACTGATGAGAGACATAGTGGTGTAGTTCATTCTCATGTATGTAGATATTCAATTTTTTCAGCCCCATTTATTCAAACATTTGCTCTTTCTCCACTGTGTTCTTAGCACCATTGTGAAAAATCAGTTAGCTGAAGATGTGGGATTTTTTCCTAGGTTTTCTGTTTTGTTCCATTGGAAAGTCTGTTTTTATGCCCACATCAAGGTGCCTTGATTACCACTGCTTTGTAATCGATTGTGAACTCAGGTAGTATAATGTTTCTTGCTTTGTTATTTTTGCTCAATATGATTTTGCCTATTCAGTGATTTTTTTGGCTCTATATGAATTTTAGGATATTTCCTAGTTCTTTGGCACCTTTTAGAACAGACTGTTCATTTTCTTATTGCTGTGCTATCACACAGTCTTGATTACTATAGCTTTGTGGTAAAGTTTTGAAAGAATCAATGAACATCTTACAACTTTGACTTAGTCTTTTGTTATGGATATGAGGGAACCTTTCATTTCCATATGAATTGAAGATGGTTTCTTTACTTTCTGATCAAAAGACCACTGGAATTTTGTTAGATCTTGCATTGAATCAGTTGGTCACTTTTGGGAGATTTGTCCTCCTAATAGTCTATGAACACCAGATATTTTCCATTTATTTATTTCTTTTATGTTAGAATCAATTCTAGGGTCAAACCTAGGGCTTCAGTGACATCAGGGAAGCGTACCACAGCTCATCTACATCCCCAGGTCCCAGATCTGTGAACGTTCTTCTGACTGGTTTTGTCATTTTCTGTGTGAGTCTCTTACCTCCTTCATTAAATTTATACTCAGAATCTAATCTTTCATGTGTGATTATAAATGGCATCATTTTCTTAATTTCACCTTACATTCTTTTCACTCGAGATGTATAAACACCATGAATATTAGCATGTTGATCTTTTACTCTCTAGCTGTGCTGAATCATTTATATAAGACTAGCATCTGTCTTGTATATTAAAATGTTTCCTATGTAAGATCATGTAATCTGTGAGAGATGATCTTCCCTCTTACTTTGCAATTTGGATACCTAAAAACAATTTTTTTTATTTCTTCTCCTTCTCCTTCTTCTCTTTTTCCTCCCACTTGCTCTTACCTGGTCCTCCCATACTACAGTAAATACAAATGTTGAAAGTGAACTATTCTTGTTCTGCTCCTGACCTTCTGGATAAAGTTTTCAGGTTCTTCCAAAGAGTATGATGTTATCTGTGGGGTCTTCCTGGTTGCCCTTCATTGTCTTGAAGAAATTTTCTTCTCTTGTCATTCTTTTGACTATTTTTGTGGTGTTTTCAATACAGCCTCTTGACTTTGGTCAATGCATTCTCTGCATCAATTCAGATACAAAAGCTTTCACTTCCTCTTCTCTATAATTGACACATAATATGGTGACTGATTTTCTATGTTGAAATACCTTCACATTCCAGGAGAATTCCTTTGATGGCCATGTGTGATCCTTGTGTGTGTGGTATGTTTTTTATCATCCTTTCACCTTCAGTCTGTAGATTTTTTTTTTTAAGAGACGAGTCTCTTGAAAGCAGCATACTTTTGTTTGTTTGTTTTAATATCCAATCTGCCAGGTCATGTCTTTTGATTAATGAGCATAGGCCATTAACATTTAGGGTTGGTACAGAGATATGATTTGTATTACTGGTCCTATTGGCTTATTTTGATTTTTAACTACACTTGGTTTCTCTTTTGATTGTCTTTGTCTTTAGTGTAAGTGTAGTTTCTCCTGTGCTTACTTGCATTATTCTCATTTCCTCCTCATGTAATATTTTGTGAGAATCTTCTGTAGTTCAACCTTCTTATTTATCAATTCTTTTAACTTTTGTTTATCATGGAAGGATTTTATTTCATCATTAAATCTGAAGTTTAGTTTTGCTGGGTATAAGATTCTTGGTTGGCATCCACGTTCTTTCAGAGTTTGAAATATGGTACTCTAGCCTCCTCCTAGCTTTTAGAGTCTGGACTGAGAATTCTACTGACATCCATATTGGTTTCCCCCATGTGTAATGTGATACTTTTCTCTTGAGACCTTGAAAATTCTATCTTTATTTTGCATGTTATATGTTTTCATTATAATGTGGCTTCGTGAGGATCTCTTGTGATTTTGTACATTTGGTGTCCTGTAAACCTCTTGTATTTGAATTTCCTTTTCATTCTTCAGGTTTGGGAAATTTTCTGATATTATTTCATTGAATAGATTGTCCATTCTTTGGTTTGTATCTCGGTTCCTTCCTCAATAAAAATAATTCTTAAATTTGGTTTTTCAGCTCATCCCATAATTCTTGGAGTTTCTGTTCTTAATTTTTTAACATCTTCCTGTGTGGTCATCTTCATTTTCAAAATTAAATATTTTGTCATCATCGTCTGAGGTTCTGTCTTCCAAAGGATCTAGTCTGTTGATGATGCTTTCTATTGCATTTTTAATTTGGTTTATTGTTTCCTTCATTTCAAGGACTTCTCTCTTTTTTTATTAAGAATCTCTATCTCCTTATTTAAATAAACTTTTGCTTCCTACATTTGCTCTTTTAAGTACTTATTGAAATGATCATACCTTGCTTGCCTTTGCTCTCGTATCATCCTTTCCTTCATGGATCATTTAAATTATGTATCTTCTGAACTCCTTTTCTGACATTTCTTCTACTTCACTAACAATGGGTTCCATTAATATAGCATCTTGGTTTGTTCAGAGTGCTTTCTTTCCTTGTTTTTTCATTTTCTTCCTGCATCTTCCCCTATAGCAGTGTGGAACTGAGATATTACAGTTTTCCCCCTTTAGGTTCATAGTGTCCCTGCAGGTTTTCAACACCTCAACTTTAAGAGGGGAGATCAATATTAACAGCACCCCATACAAACAATCTGCAACCTAAGTCCAAAGAGCCCCTATTAAGAGGTTAACTGTATTAACATAATAAAGAGATGATGAGTTCAATTACTATCTCCAGGATAAACAGTAGGTTTTCAATAAAGTCTACTATTTCTAATGATGGACAAAGAGAATAGGGGAGGGGTGTAGGATGTAATGTTAATGAGGTAAGAAGTAAGAATATGGATGTACAAGATCATAGGGACTGTGAAAGCAGAATCAAAAGAAGTTGGTTGTTAGCATGAGAAAAGGAAGACAGAGACTCTGAAGAAACAGATAAATAACAGGAAAATAGTGAGAAAAACTTTTCAAAAATTAAAAATTAAAATTAAAAAACTATATCAAAACTGTAATATACACTTCAAACCTCTCAATCTCCAGTAGTCTCATGCATAAAAACTACTTGATTTCATAGGTGATGGGGATGTGTGAGTGGCAAATGAAAAATGGAAAACAATGGAAAAGGAAAAAAAAAGAGTTTTAAAGGAAAATTGAACAATTGTTTCTGTTGGAGATCAATATCTTCTCTGCCTCCCTTTTCTTCTGATAGACAGAGTTGTCTGGACTTTCCTGGTAACTCCACCCTTAGGATGATGACAGTTGCTAAGGTGGGAAGATTACACTTGCAGGTAGGACTCCTGGGGCATGGTATAGCAATTGCCAGTCCCTCTGAATGACTGCACCCCAGGAATCTCCTTTGTAGTCCACTCGTGTGACAAAGAAGCCTGGTCTTAGCCCCTTCCCTCACTTGTGGACTTCACAATTCCTGGTCTATAATTTAGTCATAAATTGTATCTCTCCTGTTCCTGCCATTTCAACTTCCCAATCAGGAACCTCTCTCCTGTGGTAGTCCTGAGAGCTGAGCACCAGGACCTGTGTCCCTATCTCAGAAAACTGCTCTGCATTGTCCAATCAGGACTGGGCATTGAAAACTGTGTGCCAGCCATGTAGCTACAGGCAATAAGCTGGTTGGGGGCCAGGGGATGGTTGGGAGATGGGATTGAGAAGGCAGAGGGCCCCTTGGGTGCCATACTCGTGGGATCAGGTGCTCGTTAAAGTTGTGGATCTGGCTGATTTCAGATTCCAAGAGGTGCTCCCATGTTGTCTCTAGGATCCCAGTGAGTGTCAGACTGGCTCGAAAACCATGGTCAAGATGCCCTCACATGATTTTCCCACCTACCAACCCCTTGCAAGACTCTCTTCTCTCTCTGCATCAAATTGGTGACTATTAGCACAACTTACAGGGATACCTCAGATGCAACCAAGCCTGCAGGGCCCTTGGTGATGATCTATCAAGGCCTGACTGATATCCCTGAATGTAAGTAGCCACATCCCAAGTTGGTGGCCACAGCAGCAGGTTACCTGTATGTACCTTGATAATGAACTTCTAGTCACCAGCAGGCGATGCAGGAGGAAAGGTGCTCCAACTGAACATGACCGTCATGGTGGTGGGAATAATCCAAGATGATGACCAAGGCATTCTAACACATTGGTAAAAGGGAAGCCACAGTGCAGCACGTGCAATGGCATTGTGAAGGGCTGGGCCATTGATGGAGATCTCCACGGGGCTTGGACTAATAGTGGAGATCTGCCTCCTTATTTTCTTTTAAAATACATCTTGGATTAAATGCAAAATTCAAGTTGCAGTTTGTATCATACATATATTAAAGTGTGCTGGCCTAACAAACTACATCCAACAAATGCCCATTGCCCACATTACATTTTCCAGGCAAAACTTCAGGATTTGTATGTGCACCAGTGTCCTGAGATCATAACACAAAAGAATTACAAAGGGTCCTGAAGGTGCAGGAATCATATGTGTAATATGGGGAGAGCTCTACCAATGCAGATGGTAGGAGAACTGGGAGATTCACTCCTGAACATGCAGTGAGCTCCTGGAGAGCAACTCTGATGTCTGCAGAAAGCTCTCCAATGTGATGTCCACTCGGGATAGGATGGGGGTCCTACCTGGATGCAGTCTCTCATGTCTATTGATGTGTGTCTTTTCTCAGTAATTCTTCATGGGAGGCAGCGAGACTCTTTCTCCTGTGCTGTCATCATGGACTTTGCAGAGTCTTTGCCCCACACCCCTGTTCTTCAATTTCAGCTCCCCTACCATGAAGTCCTTGTTCTGTTGAAGTCAGGGTTTCACTAGATCCTCAGAATATCCCACAGATGATATGTAGGTGGATTCTGGCCTGCTTTTCCCACCACTGTGGCTCATGGGTCCTGCCCCTGTGGCCATGTGTTTCTTGGGCTTTGATCGCATGCCAATAGTTCACATATCTACCGTCTTCAAGGCTTCCATGGTTCAGTAATGACACCTAAATCCACAATGAGGTTTTCCCTTTGAAAACCTCATTTTTCTCCTTTGAAAAACTTAGTTTTCTCCTCATTCTTTCACAGTCTCTTCCTCCTCCTCCTCCTGCTGTGTCAGTCACAGTGCCATGCGGATGTGCATCAAATATCTTCAGTTCAGACACTGTTCCTCAGTGAGTCACTCCATCTAACAACTCCTGTGTGCACCTCTGGCATTGCCACTCCTTGTCACCATGCCTGAGATGACTGCTGGAAGCTACGAAGCTTTCTCTGCCTTCCCACCTTCATGTACCATTTGTCAAATGTAACCTGAAATTTCTCTTCTCCATGATCTTCTCTTCTAAATCCAGGTGTTTCAGCACAGGCCCAGCAGTGCTTCAAGTACACACACTTGTTATTTTTCAGTCTCTTGTAAAGAAGTTCAACACATGTCCTCAAGTGTTACTGCTCTCTAAATTTTTACAGTGGACACAATCTGATTCCCCACCTAGTCCAGGAAACAACATCATCAGCTTCCTGAAGGCCCTGCAAGTCCTCCCCTCCTATTCCCTGAGATGTCCACCAAAAGTCTCAAAACACTCTCTGCTGTCAATGACATCAGCTTAAACTCTTGACCATAAATTCTAGAATGTCAGTGTTGCTGTATCTGAGACTTCCCACAGAAGTATAAGAGGTACAGCATCCCCAATCCAACCATCTGAAATATGAAACATTTTGATAACTCTCATGGCACCATATAAGAAAAATTAGACACCTGACCTCCTGTGTCAGGTCACAGGCAAAGTATAGGCACATAGACAGTTGGATACCATCACCTTCAGGACATGTGTCTAAGATGTGGATGTGAAAGAAAAAACATTTATGTTTAAATGTGGGTCCCATCTCCAAGATAGGAGCACTATTCTAATTCAAATATTAACAATCTGAAAAGTTCTGAAAACAAAATTACATGGGTCCCAATCATTTCTGTAGCAAGGGATGCTTAGCCTGCATTGTTTACCTGTTGAAAATTAAGACTGTACCTGTGGTGGGCTGAGGTTTTTCTGAGGCCTCTCCTGCTATAGCTGCTGGACTTTCTTTGGTGTCAAAACTCTTATGCCTCTGTTTGCTGGTGCCAGGTGCAGAGCACATCCCAAGGCTGCAGCCATGGGAATGCAGAGAAATACAATCACTGATGGACCAAAGACACAGTTGACCTGCCCATCCCCTGCTATGGTCACATGGGGAGGCCTCTGTCCTCAGGGTGTTATGCCCCCAAGCCTCCTCTCTAATTGTACAAACCAAACAAAACAAACCATGCACTATACAGGGATTTATATTTAAAAGTGGTATTCATAAGGAATTTCACAGCTTTAAATATTGTCCACTAAAATGCTGTAACACATCTCTTTCCCTCAAAGACATCCTTTGCAGAGGTCAGTATCACAAAACACCACACATGAGGATCTAGAAAATAAATTTGTTTTACCCTCCTCTGATGGCTAGAATGTGAGTTCAGGAACCAGCACGTTGGGCCTCCAGGGAGCACTGTCTCTGTCAAGCAAAATGTACCTCTTGCTGTTCACATGTTTCCACCTGGAGAGAAGGGCTGCATTCTCCAGCTCTTCTTATAAAGACAATAATCCCACTGGACCTAACCCCTACCTTATGACCTCATCCAACTTTAGATATTTTCATGAAGTTTCTATTTCCAAATCCTGTTACATTTGGGATTAGGTGTCAACATTTGAATTTTGTGCAGACATTTATTCTGTTACTCATGAAAATGTGAGTGTGTGTGTGTGTGTGTGTGTGTACATGCAGACAACTTTCTCACATTATAAACCCATACTGAATTGAACTATATGCAAAAACTCATGGATAACTCTTATACCACCACTTTTTTAGGGTTCCTTTGTTGTATTTCCTTTGTCTTCCATTCCATCCTCTGTCTTCCTCTTCTCAGGCACAAAGTGATAAGAAAGCTGACTTCAGTGGAATGTCTGTGAATCTCTTCCCCTTCTCTATGAACCCTGAAAGTGGGGTTCCTGTTTTGTGGACTGTGGTTTCATTCATGTTGAAATATTATATTTCAGATATTATATTCAGATGTGAAAAATTGCAAATATTCAGATGTGAAAAAAATGCAAATTAGAAGCAGATTCACAATATGTTGTGCTTTCAAAAAATGTAAGAATCATCACAAAATTCCACATTTCCCTCTTTAACCCTTTTTATAAATAAGCAATGAAGAAAGAAAAAGAATGTTATGAATCCTACATATTTTCAACAAGTAACACAGGAAAACTTAACTTCTAGGATTCAGTTTTTCATTTGTCTGTTTGTTTTAGTTGTGAAATTCATTTCTAGATGAGTATGAGGCTCATGGAGAACTGAGAGGAATGTCCCCTCCCATTTACCTCTGTGAAGCAATCCCTCTCTCAGTATCTCCTTCTGCAGTGGAACACTTCTTATAATTGAAGAACGTATTGACCCATTTTTATTATCTAAATCCACAGTTCATATTAGGGTTCACTCATGGTGTTGTTCTTTTGTCAATTTGTGTTTATTTGTGTGTCTGTAGAGGTATTGGTTACTGCCCCCACAAGCATTGTACCTCTGATCTATGTCAGACACCATTTTTCAATTTTCAGTGATGGTCTCACTGAGTATCATAAACTGACCTTGAACTTGGAATTGTCCTGACTAAGGCTTCCGAGTAGCTGGGATTCCAGGTGTGAACCTCCACTCCCAGTCAATCCATGTTTTTTCGCCCCCAGTGGTATTGGATATCCAACCCAGGGCCTTGTGCTTGCAAGCCAAGCACTCTACAGACTGAGCAATCTCCCCAGCCCAATTCATGGTTTTTGATAAATGTAATGACACATGTATCCCTAGAGTGGCAGAGGAAGTGAAATCTCTATTCTAAAATCCCTTGTGCTGTACCTGTACCCCTCCTCACCCCCTATTCTGAGGTGTGCACATGCTTACAATGGTCATTACATTTTCTGCAGAATTCATCCTTTGAGCAACACACAATGTACTCATATCTTGTAATTATTGGTCTTAACATCTCTTTGTCTGATTCTGCTGTAGCCACTCTGCCTTCCTTGTGTTTCCATGTGTGTGAAATCTCTCTCTTAGTGCCATCAGTTTTCTCGCCCCCTTTCCTGCCTCTCTCCCTTCTGTTTAGATTGGGTGGTTTTTCATGCAGTGTCCTTGTTGATTCCCTTTGTATTTCCTGTTGTGCATTTCCATGCTAGACATTTTCACCCTTGTGACCATGGAGGTCACTGTGAGCATTTTCATTGATGTTGGTTTAGTCTGGATTGTTATCAACTCAGTGTTCACAGCCAGATAATCCTTGAGTCATAACTGCCATTCTCCCCTTGTGTAGTTCATGTCCCACAAGGTCCCTCTTACACCAGGCATTCATATCCAGCAGACATGAGGAGTCCCTTGCTGTTGTCCCTCATGTCAGGCAGAACACACTGTGTTACCTCTCTGGAGATGCCACATGCCTATTCTGCAACCCTGTGGGTCCACACTGTGAGCTACTTCCTGGGTTCTCTGCTCTAGAATAACTTAATCAAGTATTGAGTGGTCTCCCATATCACTCTCTTTGCTCAGTTCTGGTTTGGTTATTCATGGTCTCTTATTATTCCAAATGAAATTTAGTACTGTTTTTCCAGTTCTGATAAGAACATCATTGGTATTTTGATGGAATTTGCACTGACTCTGTGTAATGCTTTTGGGAGTACGGCTATTTTGTCTATTTTATTACTGTCTAACTAGAAACACAGGAGATCTTTCCATCTTCTGAAATCTTTCCCAATGTTTCTTTAGGGTTCTACATTTTTCATTTTAGAGATCTTTAAATTCCTTGATTGGATTTATTACCAAGTTGTCATTTCTTGGGGTTATGTGAAAGGGATAATTTTTCTTTTTCAGTGAATTCATTATAAGAAAGATACTGATTTTTCAAACATATTTGTTTTTCTTTCTAGATATACATGACAATAGAATGTATGATGACATATCACACACATACAGAGTATAACTTATTCTAATTATGACCCCATTCATGTGGTTGAAGATGATGTGGAAATACACGGGTAGAATGTTTGCCTATGAACATAGAAACATTATGTCTGATAAATTCTACTATCTTTCTTATTCCCATCCCTCCACCGTTCCCTTCATTTTCCTTTATACATACAATGAACTCTATACTTCCCACCCCCTTATTGTCAGTTAGCATCCTCATATTAGAAAGAACATTCAGCCTTTGATTTATTGTAATTGGCTTATTTCACTTAACGTGATAATCTCCAGTTTCATCCAGTTACCAGCAAATGCCATGATTTCATTCTTCTTTATGACTGAGAAATATTCCACTGTGTAGATATACCACATTTTCCTTATCCATTCATCTGTTGAACATCACCTAGATTTGTTTCATAACTTAGCTATTGTGAATTAAATGACTGTAAATATTTATGTGACTGCATCACTCTATTATGCTGATTTTAAGTCCTTTGGGTATATCAAGGTGTGGGATAACTGAGTCATTTGGTGATTTCTGAGGCATCTCTGCACAGCTTTCCAGACTGGTTGCACCAATTTGCAGTCCCACCAGTGATATATGAGAGAAATTTTTTCCATACTTAAGACTAACATTTATTTACACTTGTATTGTTACTTGTATCTGCCATTCTGACTGGAATGAGATAGAATCTTAGTGTAGCTTTAATTTGCATTTCTCTAATTGATAGTGATGTTGAACATTTTTTCCACATATATTTTGACCATTCATATGTATTCTGTGAAGTGACTTTAAATTCTTTTCTCCATTTATCGATTGTGTTATTTGATTTTTTTGGCATTAAGTTTTGGAATTCTTTATATATCCTGGAGATTAATGCTCTATTTGACATGCAGGTGGCTAAGATTTTTCTCCCACTTTGTAGGCTCTCTCTTCATGTTCCTTATTGTTTCCTTTGCTGTGAATAATCTTTTTCGTTTGATATGAACCTATTTAATGATTCTCGATTTTACTTTTTGCACCTTAGTTATCTTGTTAAGGAAGTCAGTTCCTAGGCAAACATGATGGTGATTTGGTTCTACTTTTTCTTCTAGGAGGTGCAGGATCTCTGGTCTAATGCCTTGGACCTTGATGCACTTTGAGTTGAGTTTAGTGCAGGGTGAGAGATAAGAGTTCAATTTCATTTGCTATACATATGAATTTCCAGTGTTCACACCATTATTTATTGAAGAGGTTATGTTTTTCCAATGTAGGCTTATGATGCCTTTGTCTAGTATGGGATAACTGTATTCATGTGAGTTTATCTCTGTTTCTTCTTTTCTGTACCATTGGTCTTCATGTCTCCTTTGGTGCCAGTACCATGCCGGTTTTGTTACTATAGCTCTGTAATGTAGTTTAAGTTCTCATATTGTAATGACTCTTTCTTTACCTTCTCTTGAGGATTGCTCTGGCTATTCTGGGCCTCTCACTTTTGCAAATGAATTACCTAATGGCATTTTCTATTTCTCTGAAATATGTCATCAGAAACTTGATAGGAATTGCATTGAAACTGTATTGTGCTTTTGGTAGTATGGCCACTTTAAGCAGAAGAATAAATCATTGCTTTGAGCTCTGTAGACTTGGATAGCTCAACTGCACATCTAGAAATCTTTCCATGTGAAGGTGCAGAAAGATATGCCCACCTGCAAGGTGAATGCTATTAATGTGGCTTATTCCATGCCTGGCATTATGAGTCCAATAGCTTTAAATTTAGATGCCTTCTGTCCATGTTGAAAGAGATGCCAGTGTGCTCAAACAACCTTGACATGCCAGTCGCCCTGAGGAGGAAGGATTACAGCACAAGTGATAAGGCCCCAAACAGGCCAATTTCCTGCAGCTTCTTGCCTTTTGTTTATCTTGAATAACACTTTCAAACAATAAACCCCTTTGGTGTTTTCCCTGTAAAATAAAGATTGGTGGGCTTTCTGTGTTCCAATCAGACCCATTGGGCATTTTTCATCTGTGAAGCCCCTGTTCCAAAATTTTTTAGTGCATTTTGTATTATTTATTATTGCTATTACGTCAGGCTTTTTTCCCAGTCAGCTCACACTTCCTTTGGGCCTATTGATCTTTGCTGTTCAGGATGTGGTGAGAGGTCATTTGCCAATATTAATTCTGCCTATTCAAGATCATGGAAGGTCTTTCCATCTTCTAAGGGCTTCATTGATTTCTTCCTTTAGAGATCTGTAGTTCTCTTTGTAGAGGGCTTTCTCCTTTTTTTTTTTTTAGTGATTTCAAAATTTTTATTTTTTGAGGTACTGTGAATGGAGGGATAGTATTTCTAATTTATTTTTCACTGATTTCATCATTGATATATAGGAATGGAATACATATATGGATCTTAATTTCATATCCTGCTACTTCTATGAATTCATTCATAATTTCTAGAAGTTTCCTTGTAGTTTTTTTGGGACTTCTAAATGTAGGATCTTATCATTGGCAACTACGAATGTTTTGATTTCTTCTTTTCCTATTCAAATGTGTTTACTTTCATTCTTCTGTGTCATTGCTCTTACTAGAGTTTCAGGACTATGTTGAATAGAAGTGGTAAAAGAGGTCTTCTGGAAGACTTTGAAAAAAAGAGATAATCCCTGTCTTGTTCTAATTATTTTTAATTAATTTATTTATTTTGATTCATTGTACCCAAATGGGGTACTACTTGTTTCTCTGGTTGTACATGAAATAGAGGTGCACCATTTCTGTAAACATACATGTATATAGGATAATGATGTTTGCATCATTCTGTTATTTTCCTTCCTACCACACCCTCCCCACCCCACATTTTCCTCTATAAAATTCACCCTTCCATCATTCTTGCCTCACTCCTACCCCCCAGTATGTATCATCATCTGCTTATCAGAGAGATCACTAGGCTTTTGCTTTTTGGGAATTATCTTATTTCACTTAGCATGATATTCTCCAGCTGCATCCATTTACCTGCAAATGTCATAATTTTATTCTTCCTTATGGTTGAGTAATATTCCATTGTGTATATATACCACAGTTGCTTTATCCATTCATTAATTGAAGGGTGTCTAGGTTGGTTCCACAATCTAGCTATTGTGCATTGAGCACATATGAACATTGATGTGGCTGCATCACTGTAGTATGCTGATTTTAAGTCCGTTGGGTATAGGACAAGGAGTGGGATAGCTGGGTCAAATGGTAGTTCAATTACAAGTTTTCTAAGGAATCCTCCACACTGCTTTCCAGAGTGCCTGCACTAATTTGTAACCCACCAGCAATGTATGAGTGTACCTTTTTCCCCACATCCACATCCACACCAACACCTATCGTTGCTTGTATTGTTGATAATAGCCATTCTAATAGGGGTGAGATGGAATCTTAGGGTAGTTTTGATTTGCATTTCTCTTATTACTAGAGATGTTGATCATTTTCCTTTCACCTCTTTTATTCAACATCATCCTTGAATATCTAGCCAGAGCAATTAGAGAGACCAAAGAAATTAAAGGGATACAAAAAGGAAAAGAAGAAAGCAAACTATCCATATTTGCCAATGACATGATTCTAAATTTAGAGGAGCTGAAAATTCCACCAGAAAACTTCTAGAACTCATAAATGAATTTATTAAAGTAGCAGGACATAAAATCTATGCTCATAAATTGAATGCATTTTTATTCATAAGTGATGAATCCTCTGAAAGAGAAATTAGGAAAACTACCCCATTCACAACAACCTCGATATTTGGGAATCAATGTAACAAAAGAGGTGAAAGACCTCTGCAATGAGAACTACAGATCTCTAAAGAAAGAAATAAAGAAAACCTTAGAAGATGGAAATATCTCCCATGTTCTTGGATAGGCAGAATTAATATTGTCCAAACGGCCATGCTACCAAATGTTCTATACGAATTCAGTGCAATTCCAGTTAAAATCCCAATGATGTACCTAATAGAAATAGAGCAAGCAATCATGAAATTCATTTGAAAGAATAAGAGATGCAGAGTAAATAAAGCAATCCTTAGCAGAAAGAGTGAAGCAGGAGGTATCACAATACCAGACTTTCAACTATACTACAGAGCCATTGTAACAAAATGGCATGTTATTGTTCCAATTTTTAGAGGGAATGCTATCATTTTTCCCCATTTAAATTGATTGGACTTAGCATATATAGCTTGTACAATGTTGACATACTGTTATTACTATCCCCAGTTTTTCTATTGTTTTGAACATGAATCTGTGCTGTATATTTCCAAATGTTTTTTTCTACATCTATTGAGATAATCCTGTGATTCTATTCTTTAAGTCAATGGATGTGATGAACTATTTTTGATTTCTGTATATTGGAGCAACATTGCATCCCTGGTATGAACCCAACTTGATCATGGGGCACTATCTTTGTAACATGTTTTTGTATGAATTTTTCCAGTATTTTATTATGAAATTTTGCATCTGGGCTCATCAGGAATATTGGTCTGAAGTTTCTTTTATTCATGAGTCTTTGAATGTCTGGGTACCAGGAAGAAACTAGCTTCATAGAATGAGATTACAATGATTCCCTCCATTTCTATTTCAAGGAATAATTTGAGGAGAATTTGAGTTAGTTCTTTTTTGATGGTCTGGTTGAACTTGTCTGAGAATTCTTCTGGTCCTGGGTTTAGTTTTGTTTTATTTTGGTTATGGTGGATGCCTTGAAGTTGATCTCTTTAAATTTTCTACATGCTCCTGATTCAATTTGAATAGGTAATGTGTCTTGAGAAATTTGTTAATGTATTTAAGATTTTATTTTATTAGAGTATAGGTTTTCAAAATTGTTTCTGATTATCTTCTCTACTTCAAGAGTGTTCATTGTGATATTGCCTTTTTCATCATGAATTTTAGTAATTTTAGTTTTCTCTCTTTCTCTTCACTAACTTGACTAAGGGTCTATCAATTTTGTTTATTTTATTGAAGAATCAACACTTTGGGTTTTTTTTTTCAATTCCATTGATTTATTCTCTTATTTTAATTATTTCCTCACTTCTACTGCTTTTGGCGTTGATTTGTTCTTCCTCTAGAGCATTGACATGCAGTGTTAGGTCTTTCATTTGTTCATTCTATTCTTTTAATGTATGAGCTCAATGCAATGAAATTTATTTTAGCACTGCCTTTAGAGAGTCCCAGAGATTTTGATATTTTGTATCAATATTCTCATTTACCTCTGAGTATGTTCTTATTTCATCCCTGATATCTTCTGCTATTCACCATTCAATAGCATGTTATTTTGTCTCCAGATGTGAGTACCTTCTATTTTTATTTTATCATTGACTTCTATTTTCACTCCATTATGAACTCATAGAATGCAAGCTGTTATCTCTAATGTTTTGTATTTGTTAGACTTGCTTTGTGGCCTAAGATATGGTCTATTGTAGAGAAGGATCCATATTCTGTTGAAAAGAGTGTATTCAGTCACTGATGAATGAAATATTCTATATATGTGATAAGTCTAAATTATGAATTATATTTTTTAGTTCTATAGCTTCTTTATTTAGTTTTCTTTTTTGGAAGGATCCACCCATTGGTGAGAGAGGTGTATTGAAGTCACCCATTGTTATTATGATGTGGTCTATTTGATTTTATTATTATTATTATTATTATTATTATTATTATCATTTAGTGATTCTTGAAATTGAGAATTTTTTTTATGTATATGGGTGCTCCATTGTTTGGGGCCTTATATTTAGAATGTTTATGTCTTGTTGCTACATCGTTCCCATAAGATGTTTGAAATGTCCTTCTGTGACCCTCCTGATTATTGTTGGCTTGAACAATATGATATGAGACGGAAACCTCTGCCTGTTTACATGATCCATGTGAGTGATGTGTTTCTTCCTATTCTTTCACCTTCAATCTGTGGATGTTGTTGCCTATGAGGTGAGTTTCTTAGAGGCAGTAGACTGTTATGTCTTATTATTTAATCCAATCTACCAGTCTGTTTTTTTTCTTCTAATTTTTAAAACTGTCCTAATTAGTTATATGTGACAGGAGACTACATGTGTGCACTTTGATATATCACACAAAAATGGAGTATAATTTTTCATTATTCTGATAGTACATGCTCTAGAATCATACTGATTATGCAGTCATATAGGTAAATATGGTAACAATGTCTGTTTGTTTCATTATACTATCCTTCCTACCCCATATCCCTTTCCTCACTTCACTCCCCTCTATGTAATCTAACGTAACACTATTCTTCCCTATTCCCCACTGCCCTGTATTGTGAATGATCATCCACATATCGAGAAACATTCATTCTTTGGTTCTTGGGGATTGGCTTGTTTCACTTAATATCAAGTTCCTTACCTCCATCCATTTACCAAGTGCCATACTTTCATTCTTCTTTAAGACTGAGTAATATTCCATTATATATAAATATATATATATATATATATATATATATATATAGTCACTCTTTTTATCCATTCATCTGTTGAAGGGCACCTAGGTTTGTTCCATAGTTTAGCAATTGTGAGTTGAATGACTATAAATATTCATATGGCTGCATCACTGTAACATGATGTTTTTAAGTTCTTTTGGTATAAAAGGAGAAGTGGGATAGCTGGGTCATACCATGCCATTATTGACTGATGCGTTTATGCCATTTATATTCAATGTTAGTATTGACATATGACTTTTATTACCTGCCATTTTGATATATTTCTGGATTTTTATTTGAATAAATCCTTTGAGTGACTATTCTTCTAGTGTTGTTCCTCTTTTGACTGATATTCACATTTCGTTTTCATTTCTTCTTTATGAAATATTATGTTTTGTTATACAGGATTTCTAATTTTGATTTCTTTTAACTTTATCATGAATGATTTATATTTCATTGTCAATTCTGAAGCTTTATTTTGTTGATAATTGTACTCTTGCTGGCATTCATTCTCTATGAAAGCTTAGGTATATATTATTCCAAGACCTCTTAGGTTTGAGACTCTGGGGTTAGATCAGCTGAGATCTGAATTGGTTTCCTTCTCAATGTGACCTGCTATGTTCCTGTGGTAACCTTTAAAATACTATACTTCTGTATGTTAGATACTTTCATAATAAGGTGCCTTGGTGTGGGTCTATTGTAATTTTGTAATTTGGAATCCTGTAAGCCTCCTGTCTGATTTTTCTATTTCATTCTTTAGGTTTGGGAAATTTTCTGATATTATTTCATTGAAAAGATTACATATTACTTTGGGTTGTATCTCTAAGAGTTCATCTATCCAAATAAATCTTAAATTTGGTCTTTTCAGGTTATCCCATAATGCTTGGAACTTATGTTCATGGTCTCTTAACCTCTTTTTCTCCAAGGTCAATTTTGTTTTCAAGATTATATATTTTGTCTTCATTGCCTGAAACTCTGTCTTCCATATAATTTAGTCTATTGCTGACGTTTTCCTTTGGTTTGTTGGCTCCTTTATTTCAAGGATTTTTGCTTACTTTTTTTTTCAGAATCTCTGTTTATTAAATTGATATTTCATTTCATGTATTTTCTCTCTGATTTCATTCCTTACATTGTCCTTTACCTCACAGATCAATTTGACAATGTACCTTGTAAAGTCATTCTTGGACATTTTTCCCACTCTATTATCAATGGATAATGTTATCAGAGTATCTGGGATTGTTTGGGCAATTTGCTCCATTGCTTTTTCCTTTTTTTTGTGACTACCCATTTAACAGTATGGTTCCTAGGTGGCAGAGTTTTTACCTTGTGGACGTACAGTTTCCCTGAAGATTTGCAGAACCTAACCAATTAGGGGGAGTCAAATAATAAAAACGACAAAGCAAACAATATACAGCATTAAACAAAATATTTTCTACTACTATGTCTACAATGTGAATTCTCAAAATAAACAGAAATATGAACCATTAATTACCACACTTAAAACATTCAGTTGCAAAATGATTTATAATTTTGAATGGTGAACAGGCAGAAAACAGAAGTGATGTAGGTAGTGTTGATTATGTGGGAGGAAGAGAGAAGACAAAAGTGAGAATTAAATTGAAAGGGAAAGGAATACAGATTAACCGTTAGTGAAGGAAGAGAGAGAAAGTACATCAAGGGAAACAGGTGGGAGAAAAAAATTATATAAAGTAAAACTATAAAAATGTTAAAAATTAAAATAAAGGAATATCCAACAAACTGAAATACACCAAGCATCCACGTCCACAAAAACCTGATCCATGAAAAATAACTAATTCAAAAATGCTAAAATTGAGAAAAAAAGAGATATGAGTATGTATAAATTTCCATGAAACATTAAGGTCAAAATTAAACAAAGAAATGAAAAAAAGTAAAAGAGAGACAGAAAGAAAAAAATCTCTATGGAAAGTTGAAGAATTGATTCCATTGGAGGTCAAAAGATTCTCAGCTTCTCTTCTCAGCAGTGTTAGGTGGGATTGCATGAAACATGCTCTACTCTCTGGAGTGGATTGTTGGAGTGAAAGAGGTAATCCCATAGGCAGAATTCCTGGAGGCAGAGTACAGGCTAAAGTGGGCTCTTGTCCACATGCTGAATGCCAATTGATCTGGAGATTTGAAATCAGCACATTTCTAGGGCACACCAATTGCTGGCCTAAACTGGATGTCTGAATTCCAGAAATCTCTACTGAGTTCCACTTGTGTAGGGGAAGAACCAATTCTTAGTCTACTATGGCACCTGCAGACACCATGTTTGCTGGTCTGAGGTTGAGTCTTCAATTCATTGTCTCCTAGCCCAGCCCGTTAAATTGCCAGCCAGGTGTGTCTCTCTCAGGTGGTCCTGCAAACAGATTAGAGGAGGAGGTGGAGAGCCAGGTGGATTTCCATGACCAGTTCTCCCCTGTGTAAACCTCTCTCCATATTTGATATACTCCTGGTCACTTCGGCACAGGCTGAGTCATTCAGTGTTTGCCAGGCATGTATTTAGAGCCAAACTCGGGTTAGTCAGGCATTGGAATTGGACTCCCCCATATGCTGGCCCCCAGGCTGTGACTGTAAACTCGTTCCTTTTTCTGTTCTCTACAATCTGCTGGGTGAGATGGTGACTTCTTTACTGTACAAGGATATTATGTAACAAATGATTCAGTTTAGTTGGACAGTGTCTTTGATCTCTAAACTCACTATTCCCAGACATGCCTGAGGCCACAACATGGCTATGGTGCTGGAGATTTCTTCCTTATTTTATTATATTCCAATCTCCTCAATCCCTGATCTCCTTTTAATGTCAAGTTTAAATTCTTATAAATTCCTCCATCCTGTTTGCTTTTAGTTCACCAGACTTGCTGAGAAGCTTACTGTCTGCTTGTTTTCACACCATGGTACAGCCTGGAAAGTGACTTTCTCTATTCTGCCAGTAAACGGAAATATGATTCATAAATTCCTACAATTAAAGCAGTGAGTTGGTGAAAAGATTTACAATTTCAAATGGTGAACAGGGGGAAAAGCAGAAGTGATGTAGGAAATGATCATTATAAGGGATTGCACTGACTATGTATAATGGTTTAGGAAGTATGTCCATGTTTGCAATTTTAATACAGTCTACCCTGGAACATGATAGGATTATCCAACCTCTAAGATTTTCTTCAAATTATTTCTTCAATGTTTTGTATTTTTCACTATAAGATTCTTTCAACAAAATGGTTAGGTTTATTTAGCGAGGTTATTCTAAGTGTGGTAATTTTCCTTTAAAATGTTGGAAAAAAGGAATTCCTGAAAATAGGAGGGAGACCACAGAGTAAGGAGAGAAATCAGGTGGAGTTTAAGATGAAGGACTGGACAATGCATGTTCAAATTGTTATGTGCATTGGTGAATGTATCACATCAGTTCTGCACTATTGTACAAATATAATCCACTAATACATCTGTGATGCCTAAATATGAATGTTGCTCAGATCACCCTGTTGGTGAGCTCAGTTTCTTAAGTTGGTATATTTATGACTCTCACCAAACTTGTCAGTTTTCAAGTATTGGTTCACCATAATATTTTTCAACCTCCTATTGATTTCTCTTTTCCTTCTGGTACTGTGGTGTATAAATGTGGAAGGTTTGGTTTTCCCCTACAAAATTTTGACTCTCTTCATTTCTCTTCAGTCTTTTCACACCTTGTACAACTTACTGATCTATCTTGCACCATGATGACTTCCATCTTTTCACCTCCATCCTTCCACTGAGTCCATTCACTGAATTTAAAGCTTGGTTCTTGTGTTTATAAACTCTAAATTTTCCATTTGATCATTCTTGATATCCTCTATTTCTTGGTATATATTCACTTTTTGCATATCAACAAGTGATTATATTGCTGTGTCAAATGTTTTCTTATTTCATTGGAGCAATTTTATAATTCTTTAACTTTGGTGACAAATAATTGGAACTTATTTGTTGACTCATTGTTTGGTGTGTATTGAGTGTTGTTCTCCACTAAAGGGGAGATTATGTAACTGAAAGTTGAAACCTTGACCAGGGAGGTGAGTCTACAAGCTACTCTCTGCTGCTGAGTTCCAAGAGGTGATGTCTTGTAAAAACAGTCTCACCAGGATGTGAAGTTCGGATTGGGAACACATGGACCTCAGTTGTAGTTCACGTCTGACCTTGGAGGCCTCTGAGGTTATGTTCAATATGTGCCAGCATGTCCTCTGAGGTCCTGCTCAGAGCCAGCTTGGATCAAGGGCTGTGGTCATTTCAATTAGTTGCATGGAAACTATTAACAACTTTCTAGATCTTCAAGTTTACTTTCTGAAGAAGTTCATCCAGGGAAAACAACCTCAATTGATGATTGAGAACTCCTAATTAGTAACCTAACAGTTACATCCAGAGAGTCACTGTTCACTTGGGAGAGGATCTGTTGTTGCTCTGGGTGCATCAAAAAGATTCCTGGTAAACAAGGTCATTGAGGCAGCAGGTGACAAGGTGATTAATGTCCCCTGGGAGGAGATGTCCTGTCCTTCTGTCCCTGAAACACAGGCTGTGCTGGTGCGATACAGCCATTCCAAGATGCTCACTGTGTTTGGGAGGCCAACTGTTTGGAGCAGGGACCCAGCAGCCCTCAGCTTCAAAAGAGAGTGAGGTAGAAAGTCCTTGTCTATATACCCTTTACACTGACTGAGCCTATGCCTATGAGAATTGAATCATTTTCAGATTCTTGTTTCCATTTCTATTATAATTTTCCTATATATTCCTCTCTTTTAGTTTCTAACTATAATTCTCTTTTCTTTCATTTATGCCTGTTCTATCTCTATTCTTTAATTTCTTGTGAATGTTGGGATCTCTTATAGCTCTGCTTATCTTTTATTGCATAAATTGAGTTTTGTTTAAAGTCTCTCACACATATTCTTGATGTGAAAATCTTGACTTTTCTCATAACACCTACGTGAAACTGCCCTTCAACCACACAACATCTTGGGTCTCCTGTATTCTGTGATTTTTCTCATACTCTCATATTCATTTTCAATGGCTCAATTGATATTCATTTATTTATATTTTATTTTATTCCTTCCTTTTCTACTCAACTCTTAGACTTATGTGTTTTCATAGCAACATTTTAATTGATATATATAAACTTTAAATATTAATAGACCTTCATTTCATTAAAATACTAACCTGAGATTAATTTTGCTTCACAAGTGCCCCAAAGGGAATGGTGGGTATTTTCCAGTGACTACAGTGGTAATACTTTATATAACTGTTAGTAAAGAGTGATTTGATATGTTAATTAGTAATATCCTGACATTTCTGTGCATATCCCCTAGTGTGGAAAGGTCTGACTAAAATCTCTCAGTGTGGTCTATTAATGATCCATGTATTTTACTTCATATATGTTGATAATATGTATACTTGAACTGAAGATTTTAAAACTGTTTTCCTCAGAAGTGTGATTAGTGACTTTCTCTGTCTGTCTGATTCTACATGCTAGACTTCCAAGGAACTTAATGACTTTCCCATAACTTGTGTCATTTTGATTCATATATGTTCATTTTAAACAATTATAATTGCATTGATACATGTGGTACAGAGAGTGCATTGTGATTTATAAACGGTGTGGAATGGTGAAATGAGATTATTAATATACCCATGTCTTCAACTATTTACAGATTGTTCTACCAAGAATACTTTAATTTCATACTTTTATCAAAAGTGAAATATCTGACAGCAGTTACTGCTGTCCCCTCTCTGTGGGCTGGTGGTACAGAGGGCATCTCAGTAGGGTGTTAAGTTCCCTATGCTGCACACCCTGTTGCCCTGCTTTGCAACCTGTCTGAGTCCTATCATGATGTTGGCTGACAATCATCCATTTTCCTGTTGATTTTACCTCCTGAGAGGTCAAGAATGGTATTCACGACTTCCTTAGGCCCCAGGATGCTCTCCTCACTGCAGTGATCCCCTTTCCACTGCTTGCCTGCAATGAGACTGATTCCCCTCATGCATCCAGGCTGTGCATTCTTGGGGGTATTATGTCCAGATGAGAGTCTGGGAGTCATCCCTGGCCTACCTCCAGCAGGAGGGAGTCTGATCTCCATGGATACTGAAGTAATGTTGGGAAGAGATCTGGGTGATCAAGTTATGAAGGACTTAGGATTTCTAAGGGCAGATGTCCTGGGAAGGAGATAAAATGGCTGAGGTAAGATCTCTGCCTAACAGTAAGGGGGGACATGCCTTAGAGAAAGTGAAAAATTATACATGATCAGGTTTCACCCGAAACCATCAGAAAACATATTTAAGACATCATGAACTTAAAAAATCAGAGTATGTTTACCATGGTCAAATATGTAAAGAATAATAATTTCAAACAATTCTAAATCAGAATCCTAAATTGCAGAGTTGGTGGAACACACAAATGAGCCTGTGGAGGAATAGTTCTCCAACTCTGCGGGTGCTCAGTAAATAATTTGAGTGCTACTCCCTTAGAGTATAATGAGGGTGGATCACTGTAGTACAGATCATGCCAAAGTAGGGATTGTGGTGATAGTGCAGCCTGGGATGCCCTGAGCATGCTCTCATGTCCAAGACATGATACATGAGACCTGAGAGCATGCTCAGTGTGGAGTCACACATGGAATTGACCAGAGGTGCAGAAAGGAATGAAAGACTATGTATGTTTCAGGTGAAGAAGCAACTGTGTCAGTGGAAGAAAGTATTCCCAAGCAAAAAAAAATACTGAAATAAACTCCAAAATACAAAAAATACATTTGAGATATTAACTTCATCAATTTCAATATTAACCTGAATGAATATGATATCATTTCTGCTGCAGTTATGCTTGTGAATCTACTAATTCTGTGCCCATAACAAGTATTCAGAAATATTCTGACCAAAGTGGATTTTCTGCATATTTCAGGCCTCAGGATATAGGAACATTGTGTTAGCCTGGGTTCATCAACCATGGTATGTGGGCAGGTTCTGCTGGAAATTTATGTACTGGGACTTGTCCTGAGGACTGTCCGATATTGAGCTTGATGTTCTGCATGTCACTACCTCAGCAGAAGTTGAGAGATCCACAAATATCTCAGATCATTTCTGCTTGACCCATGGTTAGGGAGGGAGGTGAAAAGTCCCCATGTAAGAAACATTGTTTTTCCTGATTGTTTAGCAGTAATTGACATAGAGGAGTTGTGTGCACTGTGAAATCTCACAGGCTGAAGTTGAAGTATACTTGTTAGAAGGATCATGCCATTCAGAGAGGTGAGATTACAGAAACAGGCTAAGAAGAAACAGTCTGAGGCTCAGAAGAAAACATGCAGGTAATTTGCACACATGCCTTTCACACAGGCCTCATATCATCTATTGAGTATTCTAGAATGCTGTGTGGTGACTTGAATCCCATCTTCTTTCTCTGACTCATTCTATGATCTGTTGTTTCCAGGAGTCCCTGGAATTCAGGCTCTGGAAGTGTCTATCCAGGCCCTAAAACACAGGGAACTGGACATTTCATCACCCTTTTCTCTCCCTGAATTCTCAAAATTTGTTAACAATCTATATTTAAAAAAATAATCTAACTGATTATTCATTTATCATTGCAGGGCCCATGGTCCTCACTGAAACCTCAAACACATCCTTAATATTAATGTTCCTGGGTTCTACTTGCAATTCAGAGGTAGTGAACCTGCCTACAGTTTGCCAAGACCTGAATTCATTGCCAGCACTGAAAGATAAGAAGACAACGTTGATGATGATTCCAAGAGACACAATCTTTGGGGTTTTCCTCATCTCTGAGCTGTGCATTGGTGTCCTGGGGAACTCCTTGCTCTTCATGTTATATGCATTCATCTTCTTAGTTAAACCCCATCTGAAGAAGCACATGGATCCCATTGTTACACAGTTGCTATTTGCGAACACTCTAACCATCTTATTTACCATGATACCAGATATCACATCAAGCTTGGGAATTAGGCGGTTTTTGGATGATGTTGGTTGTCAGACAGTTTTGTTCTCATACAGAGTGACACGTGGTGTTTCCATCTGTACCACCTCTCTCCTGAGTGCATTTCAAGCCATCACAGTCAGTCCCAGTAACTCTAATTTGGCTTGGCTTAAATTTAAGTTCCCTGCATGCATGTATCCCTTGTTGCTTTTTTTCTGGGTCATCAACATGCTCATCTACATCCATGTTATTGAAACTGTCACAACAATTAGAAATTTCACTCTGGTTGGTCGTGGTTATGTTCATGCATACTGTCAAACCAGGCAGTTTGGAAACCAGAACTCAGGGACATTTATAAGTGCCATCTTGATTCATGATCTGGTGTTTGTGCTCCTCATGATCTGCACCAGCCTGTACATTGTGAGTCTCCTCTACAGACACTGCAGGAGGGTCCAGCACATTCACAGCCCCCGCATCTCCTCCCAGTCATCTCCTGAACACAAAGCCACCCGCACCATCCTTCTGCTTGTATGTTGCTTTGTGTTCTTGTATTTCTCAAACAACTGTTTGACTCTTTACTCATTTTATGCACACCAAAAAATCCCAAGGCTGGAGGGAATCAGTAGAGCTTTATCTTCATGCTACCCAACCATCTGCCCATTTTTGCTAATGAAAAATAATCAAATTATTTCCCAATTTAAATCATTCTTTTCAGTGATGAGAATGAGAGGTTCCCAAAGGGCAGTTGATGACTTATCTGATGCCCCAGGTTTTTTTCTGCAACATGGTAGGGTCGCTAATGACTTACATTGGCAAAAAAGTTCATGTTGCTCTTGATCACTTCATGTAACACTAGTGTGAGTTGAGATATTCTACAAATGTAAAGTGCACTCAGAGTTAGAAGGCTCAGTTTGATCAAATGTACAGAGATTACATTGATAATATTTACTTTGTTTACACAATTAAATTATATTTTGAAATAAATGATTACCTTTTATACCTACTATTCAAACTATTTTTTTATGATTTCTTATGCATTTTTGAAAACACAGGAAAAAATGCAAAACTTGATGTGGAGTTTGTATCATACTTCTATTAAAGTGTGCTGCACTAAGAACCTGCTTCTATGTATCCCACCAATACCCATTGTCCACCTTATATTTTCCAGGCACCACTTTCAGGCTTGGATGTATACCACAGTCCCGAGGGCATAAGACATTGTTATGGCTTGCATAGGAGGTGTACCCCAAAAGCTTACATGCGAGACATTGCAAGAAGGTTTAGAGGAGAAATGAGTGGTTTGTGGGACTCTTAACCTAATTGGTAAATTAATCCCTGATGGTATTAACTGAGTGGTAACTGGAGGCAGTTGAGTGTGGCTGGATGGAGTGCTCATTGGGGTGTGGCTGTGGGATATATCTAAAGAGTGGAATCTCACTTTCTCTCTCCCCCTCTCTCCCTCTCTCTGCTGTTTGATGACACAAGCTGCTTCCCTCTGCACAATCTTTTGCCATGATATTCTGCCTCACCTTGATCCCTGAAGTTTACTATGGACTAAGACCTATGAAACTGTGAGTCCTCCAATAAACATGTCCTCCTTTAAAATTGTCCTGTTCAGATCTTATAGTCACAGCACTAAAAAAATCTGACTAAAACAGACATGATAACCAAAGGAACACCATAGGCTGTTCGTGGTGCTGGAATCCTATTTGTAATATGAGGAGAGCTCTAAAAATAGAGCTGGAGAGAATAACTGGGAGGCCAGGGAGAGTCACTCCTGAATGTGAAGTGAGCTTCCTGGGGTCATCTCTGATGTCTGCAGGAACCTCTCCACAATGATGTCCACTCAGGGTAGGATGGGGGCTTTCCAACCTGGATGCAGTCTCTCATGTCTGGGTTGATATGTGTCTTCTCTCAGTAATTCTCCATGGGAGGCAGTGACACCTTTCCC